>NW_027141724.1:4557500-4728408 GCF_036365525.1 Heterodontus francisci
GTAACATTGCTGCCGTCTGATGTCTAATTTCTCTGTTTATTTCTGACACTCACACACATACACAGATCTGGTAACATTGCTGCCGTCTGATGTCTAATTTCTCTGTTTATTTCTGACACTCACACACATACATTGATCTGTTAACTTTGCTCCAGTCTGATGTCTAATTTCTCTGTTTATTTCTGACACTCACACACATACACTGATCTGGTAACTTTGCTCCAGTCTGATGTCTAATTTCTCTGTTTATTTCTGACACTCACACACATACACAGATCTGGTAACATTGCTCCAGTCTGATGTCTAATTTCTCTGTTTATTTCCCTTCCTCACAGTTAACTTGCTGACGATTGGGATCCTGTCTCGGGGAAAGTGCGGTCTCTCCAAATGTGTCACTCGGTACCTGGTGGCCATGTCAGCGGCGGATCTACTGGTCATTATCCTGGACCTGATATTCAGACACATTCCCATTGTTTATTATGAACAGTTTCTGTTCCTGTGGTACATCCCCGTGTGTAATATCCACGCCGTCCTGCTTTACACAGTCACAGACTGTTCTGTCTGGTTCACCGTCACTTTCACCTTTGATCGATTTGTGGCCATTTGTTGTCAGAATCTGAAAAGTAAATATTGCAGTGAGAAAACATGTGCTGTGGTTGTGGGAACAGTGAGTGTGCTGAGCTGTTTAAAGAACATCTTCTGGTATTTTATGTTAACGGGTCGGTATTCGCTGATGAACAATCCCTGGTTTTGTTTGGTAACAGAGGATGTTGTGGAATCTCGTGTCTGGGGAACAATCGAGTTCCTCCACAACATTCTAACCCCGGTCATCCCATTTGTGCTGATTCTGCTGCTCAACGCTCTCACCGTCAGACACATTTTAGTGAGCAGCAGAGGACGCAGGAGACTCCGGGCTCACAGCAGTGGAGAGAGTCACAGAGACCCCGAGATGGAGAGTCGAAGGAAATCTATCATTTTACTGTTAGTTATCTCTGGTAATTTCATGCTGTTGTGGGCCCTGTTAATGGTGTTTTCTATATGGAACCGGATGTGGTATTTGGGTTATCAGTCTGTTTATCTCCCTTGGTTTCTGCAGGAATTGGCCTTCATGCTCCAGCTTCTGAGCTGCTCCACAAACACTGTGATTTACGCCGTGACCCAGACTCAGTTCAGAGAGCAGGTGAAGAATGTGCTGAAATATCCCTTTAATACAATTGTTAAATTAATTCAATAATCAAAGGAGGGGGAGGGGCCAGTCACCATGGAGACAGAGCGGGGGAGGGGACTGTCACCATGGAGACAGAGCGGGGGAGGAGACCGTCACCATGGAGACAGAGCGGGGGAGGGGACTGTCACCATGGAGACAGAGCGGGGGAGGGGCCTGTCACCATGGAGACAGAGCGGGGGAGGAGACTGTCACCATGGAGACAGAGCGGGGGAGGGGACTGTCACCATGGAGACAGAGCGGGGGAGGGGCCTGTCACCATGGAGACAGAGCGGGGGAGGGGCCTGTCACCATGGAGACAGAGCGGGGGAGGGGCCTGTCACCATGGAGACAGAGCGGGGGAGGGGCCTCTCACCATGGAGACAGAGCGGGGGAGGAGCCTGTCACCATGGAGACAGAGCGGGGGAGGGGCCTGTCACCATGGAGACAGAGCGGGGGAGGGGCCTCTCACCATGGAGACAGAGCGGGGGAGGGGCCTCTCACCATGGAGACAGAGCGGGGGAGGGGCCTCTCACCATGGAGACAGAGCGGGGGAGGGGCCTCTCACCATGGAGACAGAGCGGGGGAGGGGCCTCTCACCATGGAAACAGAGCGGGGGAGGGGACTGTCACCATGGAGACAGAGCGGGGGAGGAGCCTCTCACCATGGAGACAGAGCGGGGGAGGGGACTGTCACCATGGAGACAGAGCGGGGGAGGGGCCTCTCACCATGGAGACAGAGCGGGGGAGGGGCCTGTCACCATGGAGACAGAGCGGGGGAGGAGACTGTCACCATGGAGACAGAGCGGGGGAGGGGACTGTCACCATGGAGACAGAGCGGGGGAGGGGCCTGTCACCATGGAGACAGAGCGGGGGAGGGGACTGTCACCATGGAGACAGAGCGGGGGAGGGGCCTGTCACCATGGGGACAGAGCGGGGGAGGGGCCTCTCACCATGGAGACAGAGCGGGGGAGGGGACTGTCACCATGGAGACAGAGCGGGGGAGGAGACTGTCACCATGGAGACAGAGCGGGGGAGGGGACTGTCACCATGGAGACAGAGCGGGGGAGGGGACTGTCACCATGGAGACAGAGCGGGGGAGGGGACTGTCACCATGGAGACAGAGCGGGGGAGGGGCCTCTCACCATGGAGACAGAGCGGGAGAGGGGCCTGTCACCATGGAGACAGAGCGGGGGAGGGGACTGTCACCATGGGGAAAGAGCAGGGGAGGGGACTGTCACCAAGGAGACAGAACGGGGAGGGGCCTGTCACCATGGAGACGAAACGGGGAGGGGACTGTCACCATGGAGACAGAGCGGGGGAGGGGACTGTCACCATGGGGACAGAGCAGGGGAGGGGACTGTCACCAAGGAGACAGAACGGGGAGGGGCCTGTCACCATGGAGACAGAACGGGGAGGGGACTGTCACCATGGAGACAGAGCGGGGGAGGGGCCTGTCACCAAGGAGACAGAACGGGGAGGGGACTGTCACCATGGAGACAGAGCGGGGGAGGGGCCTGTCACCATGGAGACAGAGCGGGGGAGGGAACTGTCACCATGGAGACAGAGCGGGGGAGGGGACTGTCACCATGGAGACCTAGCGGGGGAGGGGACTGTCACCATGGAGACAGAGCGGGGGAGGGGCCTGTCACCATGGAGACAGAGCGGGGGAGGGGACTGTCACCATGGAGACAGAGCGGGGGAGGGGACTGTCACCATTGAGACAGAGCGGGGGAGGGGACTGTCACCATGGGGACAGAGCAGGGGAGGGGACTGTCACCAAGGAGACAGAACGGGGGAGGGGACTGTCACCATGGAGACAGAGCGGGGGAGGGGCCTCTCACCATGGAGACAGAGCGGGGGAGGGGCCTCTCACCATGGAGACAGAGCGGGGGAGGGGACTGTCACCATGGAGACAGAGCGGGGGAGGGGCCTCTCACCATGGAGACAGAGCGGGGGAGGGGCCTGTCACCATGGAGACAGAGCGGGGGAGGGGCCTCTCACCATGGAGACAGAGCGGGGGAGGGGCCTCTCACCATGGAGACAGAGCGGGGGAGGATCCTCTCACCATTGGGACAGAGCGGGGGAGGGGCCTCTCACCATGGAGACAGAGCGGGGGAGGAGACTGTCACCATGGAGACAGAGCGGGGGAGGAGACTGTCACCATGGAGACAGAGCGGGGGAGGGGACTGTCACCATGGAGACAGAGCGGGGGAGGGGCCTCTGACCATGGAGACAGAGCGGGGGAGGGGCCTCTCACCATGGAGACAGAGCGGGGGAGGGGCCTCTCACCATGGAGACAGAGCGGGGGAGGGGCCTCTCACCATGGAGATAGAGCGGGGGAGGAGCCTGTCACCATGGAGACAGAGCGGGGGAGGGGCCTCTCACCATGGAGACAGAGCGGGGGAGGGGACTGGCACCATGGAGACAGAGCGGGGGAGGGGACTGTCACCATGGAGACAAAGCGGGGGAGGGGACTGTCACCATGGAGACAGGGCGGGGGAGGGGACTGTCACCATGGAGACAGAGCGGGGGAGGGGACTGTCACCATGGAGACAGAGCGGGGGAGGGGCCTGTCACCATGGAGACAGAGCGGGGGAGGGGACTGTCACCATGGAGACAGAGCGGGGGAGGGGCCTCTCACCATGGAGACAGAGCGGGGGAGGGGCCTCTCACCATGGAGACAGAGCGGGGGAGGGGCCTGTCACCATGGAGACAGAGCGGGGGAGGGGCCTCTCACCATGGAGACAGAGCGGGGGAGGGGCCTGTCACCATGGATACAGAACGGGGGAGGGGACTGTCACCATGGAGACAGAGCGCGGGAGGAGCCTCTCACCATGGAGACAGAGCGGGGGAGGGGCCTCTCACCATGGAGACAGAGCGGGGGAGGGGACTGTCACCATGGAGACAGAGCGGGGGAGGGGACTGTCACCATGGAGACAGAGCGGGGGAGGGGACTGTCACCATGGAGACAGAGCGGGGGAGGGGACTGTCACCATGGAGACAGAGCGGGGGAGGGGCCTCTCACCATGGAGACAGAGCGGGGGAGGAGACTGTCACCATGGAGACAGAGCGGGGGAGGTGCCTCTCACCATGGAGACAGAGCGGGGGAGGGGCCTCTCACCATGGAGACAGAGCGGGGGAGGGGCCTCTCACCATGGAGATAGAGCGGGGGAGGAGCCTGTCACCATGGAGACAGAGCGGGGGAGGGGCCTCTCACCATGGAGACAGAGCGGGGGAGGGGCCTGTCACCATGGAGACAGAGCGGGGGAGGGGACTGTCACCATGGAGACAGAGCGGGGGAGGGGACTGTCTCCATGGTGACAGAGCGGGGGAGGGGCCTCTCACCATGGAGACAGAGCGGGGGAGAGCCTGTCACCATGGAGACAGAGCGGGGGAGGGGCCTGTCACCATGGAGACAAAGCGGGGGAGGGGACTGTCACCATGGAGACAGAGCGGGGGAGGAGCCTGTCACCATGGAGACAGAGCGGGGGAGGGGCCTCTCACCATGGAGACAGAGCGGGGGAGGGGCCTCTCACCATGGAGACAGAGCGGGGGAGGGGCCTCTCACCATGGAGACAGAGCGGGGGAGGGGCCTCTCACCATTGAGACAGAGCGGGGGAGGGGCCTGTCACCATGGAGACAGAGCGGGGGAGGGGCCTCTCACCATGGAGACAGAGCGGGGGAGGGGACTGTCACCATGGAGACAGAGCGGGGGAGGGGACTGTCACCATGGAGACAGAGCGGGGGAGGGGCCTCTCACCATGGAGACAGAGCGGGGGAGGGGCCTCTCACCATGGAGACAGAGCGGGGGAGGGGACTGTCACCATGGAGACAGAGCGGGGGAGGGGACTGTCACCATGGAGACAGAGCGGGG
The DNA here is from genome assembly GCF_036365525.1 of Heterodontus francisci. Lineage (NCBI taxonomy): Eukaryota > Metazoa > Chordata > Chondrichthyes > Heterodontiformes > Heterodontidae > Heterodontus > Heterodontus francisci. The sequence continues at coordinate 4,562,581 of NW_027141724.1, forward strand.
GAGGGGCCTCTCACCATGGAGACAGAGCGGGGGAGGGGCCTGTCACCATGGAGACAAAGCGGGGGAGGGGACTGTCACCATGGAGACAAATCGGGGGAGGGGCCTCTCACCATGGAGACAGAGCGGGGGAGGGGCCTCTCACCATGGAGACAGAGCGGGGGAGGGGCCTCTCACCATGGAGACAGAGCGGGGGAGGGGACTGTCACCATGGAGACAAAGCGGGGGAGGGGACTGTCACCATGGAGACAAAGCGGGGGAGGGGCCTCTCACCATGGAGACAGAGCGGGGGAGGGGCCTGTCACCATGGAGACAAAGCGGGGGAGGGGACTGTCACCATGGAGACAGAGCGGGGGAGGGGACTGTCACCATGGAGACAGAGCGGGGGAGGAGACTGTCACCATGGAGACAAAGCGGGGGAGGGGCCTCTCACCATGGAGACAGAGCGGGGGAGGGGCCTCTCACCATGGAGACAGAGCGGGGGAGGGGCCTCTCACCATGGAGACAGAGCGGGGGAGGGGCCTCTCACCATGGAGACAGAGCGGGGGAGGGGCCTCTCACGATGGAGACAGAGCGGGGGAGGGGCCTCTCACCATGGAGACAGAGCGGGGGAGGGGCCTGTCACCATGGAGACAGAGCGGGGGAGGGGCCTCTCACCATGGAGACAGAGCGGGGGAGGGGACTGTCACCATGGAGACAGAGCGGGGGAGGAGCCTGTCACCATGGAGACAGAGCGGGGGAGGAGCCTGTCACCATGGAGACAGAGCGGGGGAGGGGCCTCTCACCATGGAGACAGAGCGGGGGAGGGGACTGTCACCATGGAGACAGAGCGGGGGAGGAGCCTGTCACCATGGAGACAGAGCGGGGGAGGAGCCTGTCACCATGGAGACAGAGCGGGGGAGGGGCCTCTCACCATGGAGACAGAGCGGGGGAGGGGACTGTCGCCATGGAGACAGAGCGGGGGAGGGGCCTCTCACCATGGAGACAGAGCGGGGGAGGGGCCTCTCACCATGGAGACAGAGCGGGGGAGGGGACTGTCACCATGGAGGCAGAGCGGGGGAGGAGCCTGTCACCATGGAGACAGAGCGGGGGAGGAGCCTGTCACCATGGAGACAGAGCGGGGGAGGGGCCTCTCACCATGGAGACAGAGCGGGGGAGGAGCCTGTCACCATGGAGACAGAGCGGGGGAGGGGACTGTCACCATGGAGACAGAGGGGGGAGGGGCCTCTCACCATGGATACAGAGCGGGGGAGGAGCCTGTCACCATGGAGACAGAGCGGGGGAGGGGCCTGTCACCATGGAGACAGAGCGGGGGAGGGGACTGTCACCATGGAGACAGAGCGGGGGAGGGGCCTGTTTCCAAGGTGACGGCGAGTGGGGGCGGGGTCTGTTTCCAAGGTGACGGCGAGTGGGGCGTGGTCTGTTACCAAAGTGACGGCGAGTGGGGGCGGGGTCTGTTTCCAGAGTGACGGGAATCTGGGCGGGGTCTGTTTCCAGCGTGACGGGAGTGGGGGCGGGGTCTGTTACCAAGGTGACGGCGAGTGGGGGCGGGGTCAGTTACCAAGGTGACCGGAGTGGGGGCGGGTTCTTTTTCCAGAGTGACGGGAGTGGGGGCGTGGTCTGTTACCAAAGTGACGGCGAGTGGGGGCGGGGTCTGTTTCCAAGGTGACGGCGAGTGGGGGCGGGGTATGTTTCCAAGGTGACGGGAGTGGGGGCGGGGTCTGTTACCAAAGTGACGGCGAGTGGGGGCGGGGTCTGTTTCCAAGGTGACGGCGAGTGGGGGGAGGGGTCTGTTTCCAGAGTAACGGGAATGTGGGCGGGGTCTGTTTCCAGGGTGACGGGAGTGGGGGCGGGGTCTGTTTCCAAGGTGACGGGAGTGGGGGCGGGGTCTGTTTCCAAGGTGACGGTGAGTGGGGGCGGGGTCTGTTTCCAGAGTGACGGCGAATGGGGGGCGGGGTCTGTTACCAAAGTGACGGCGAGTGGGGGCGGGGTCTGTTTCCAAGGTGACGGCGAGTGGGGGGCGGGGTCTGTTTCCAGAGTGACGGGAATGTGGGCGGGGTCTGTTTCCAGGGTGACGGGAGTGGGGGCGGGGTCTGTTTCCAAGGTGACGGGAGTGGGGGCGGGGTCTGTTTCCAAGGTGACGGTGAGTGGGGGCGGGGTCTGTTTCCAGAGTGACGGCGAATGGGGGCGGGGTCTGTTACCAAAGTGACGGCGAGTGGGGGCGGGGTCTGTTTCCAAGGTGACGGGAGTGGGGGCGGGGTATGTTTCTAAGGTGACGGGAGTGGGGGCGGAGTCTGTTACCAAAGTGACGGCGAGTGGGGGCGGGGTCTGTTTCCAAGGTGACGGCGAGTGGGGGCGGGGTCTGTTTCCAGAGTGACGGGAATGTGGGCGGGGTCTGTTTCCAGGGTGACGGGAGTGGGGGCGGGGTCTGTTACCAAGGTGACGGGAGTGGGGGCGGGGTCTGTTACCAGGGTGACGGAGTGGGGGCGGGGTCTGTTACCAAGGTGACGGGAGTGGGGGCGGGGTCTGTTACCAAGGTGACGGGAGTGGGGTCAGGGTCTGTTTCCAGGGTGACGGGAGTGGGGACGGGGTCTGTTTCCAGGGTGACGGGAGTGTGGGCGCTGTCTGTTTCCAGGGTGACGGGAGTGGGGGCGGGGTCTGTTTCCAGAGTGACGGGAGTGGGGGCGGGGTCTGTTTCCAGAGTGACGGGAGTGGGGGCGGGGTCTGTTTCCAGGGTGACGGAGTGGGGGGGGGGTCTGTTTCCAGGGTGACGGGAGTGGGGGCGGGGTCTGTTTCCAGAGTGACGGGAGTGGGGGGCGGGGTCTGTTTCCAGGGTGACGGGGAGTGGGGGCGGGGTCTGTTTCCAGGGAGACGGGAGTGGGGGCGGGGTCTGTTTCCAGGGTGACGGGAGTGGGGGCGGGGTCTGTTTCCAGGGTGACGGGGAGTGGGGGCGGGGTCTGTTTCCAGGGTGACGGGAGTGGGGGCGGGGTCTGTTTCCAGGGTGACGGGAGTGGGGGCGGGGTCTGTTTCCAGGGTGACGGGAGTGGGGGCGGGGTCTGTTTCCAGAGTGACAGGAGTGGGGGGCGGGGTCTGTTTCCAGGGTGACGGGGAGTGGGGGCGGGGTCTGTTTCCAGGGAGACGGGAGTGGGGGCGGGGTCTGTTTCCAGGGTGACGGGAGTGGGGGCGGGGTCTGTTTCCAGGGTGACGGGGAGTGGGGGCGGGGTCTGTTTCCAGGGTGACGGGAGTGGGGGCGGGGTCTGTTTCCAGGGTGACGGGAGTGAGGGCGGGGTCTGTTTCCAGGGTGACGGGAGTGGGGGCGGGGTCTGTTTCCAGGGTGACGGGAGTGGGGGCGGGGTCTGTTTCCAGGGTGACGGGAGTGGGGGCGGGGTCTGTTTCCAGGGTGACGGGGAGTGGGGGCGGGGTCTGAATCTTTCTGATTCTTTTATAATCCCTTTCAAACTAAAAGAATCCTGATAATTATTGATAATTCTTTATAATAATTTATAAACATTTACTGACCTTTACAACCTTTATAAACTGTTTATAATTCTTCCTCTCACTTTGTAAATCTTTATAATATTTATGATTGTCTGTGATTTATTATCCTTTATGAGATTTTATTCTCATTTATAATCTGTTACATTCACTGCCCTGGACAGAAAACGTTGAAAATGATCCCCGTGGATTACTCTCAATTCAAACAGATCACAGAGCATATCATTTAAAATGGCCGCAGCACATGTCACGTAAAATGGCCGCAGTGAAGGTGACATCAAACAGACCACAGAGCATAACATTTAAAATGGACGCAGTGACGGTGACATCAAACAGACCACAGTGCATATCATTTAAAATGGCCGCAGCACATGTCGCGTAAAATGGCCGCAGTGAAGGTGACATCAAACAGACCACAGTGCATATCATTTAAAATGGCCGCAGCACATGTCACGTAAAATGGCTGCAGTCAAGGTGACATCAAACAGACCACAGAGCATAACATTTAAAATGGACGCAGTGACGGTGACATCAAACAGACCACAGTGCATATCATTTAAAATGGCCGTACCATATGTCACGTAAAATGGCCGCAGTGAAGGTGACATCAAACAGACCACAGAGCACATCATTTAGAATGGCCGCAGCACATGTCGCTTAAAATGGCCGCGGTGCAGGTGACATCAAACAGACAACAGTGCATATCATCAGATCGAACTGGCCTTTGTTAAAACCAGCTGGAGTGGTACTGAGTCCCACACACACACCAGGAAACAGCCAATTCAATCCAGACCTCTATTAATGCCAGCTGGAGTGGTACTGAGCCCCACTCACACACCAGATAAGAGCCAATTGAATTTGAGCCTATATTAATACCAGCTGGAGTGGTACTGAGGCTCATTCACATACCGGGAAAGAACCAATTCAATCCAGGCCTCTATTTATACCAGCTGGAGTAAAATTAACTCCCATTCACACACCAGGAAAGAGCCAATTGAAACCAAGCCTATATTATCACCAGCTGGAGTGGTACTGAGTCCCACTGACACACCAGGAAAGAGCCAATTCAATGCAAACCTTTATTAATACCAGCTGGAGTGGTACTGAGCCCCACTCACACACCAGGAAAAAGCTAATGAAAGCCAGACCGCCATTGATACCAGCTGGAGTGGGACTGAGACCCGCTCACACACCAGGAAAGAGATAGTTCATTCCAGGCTTCCATTAATACTAGCTGGAGTGGCACTGAGTCCCACTAACACCCCAGAAAGAGCCAATTCAATCCAGGTCTCTATTAATACCAGCTGGAGTGGAATTAACTCCCACTCACACACCAGGAAAAAGCTAATTAAAGCCAGACCGCCATTGATACCAGCTGGAGTGGGACTGAGTCCCACTCACACAGCAGGAAAGGGACAGTTCATTACAGGCCTCTATTAATACCAGCTGGAGTGGCAGTGAGTCCCACTCACACCAGGAGAGAGCCATATCAATCGAGGCTTATATCAATACCAGTAGGAGTGGTATTGAGTCCCACTCACACACCAGTAAAGTGCCAATTCAATCCAGGCCTCTATTTATATCAGCTGGAGTGGGACTGAGAGCCACCCACACACCAGGAAAGAGGCAATTCAATCCAGGTATCTATTAATAGCAGCTGGAGTGGTACTGAGTCCCACTCACTCACCAGGAAGGAGCCAATTCAATCCAGACCTCTATTAATAACATTTGGAGTGGGACTGAATCCCACTCACACAGCAGAGCAGAGACAGTTCATTCCAGGACTCTATTAACACCGGGTGTTCTGGCACTGTGTCCCACTCACACAACAGAAAGAGCCAATTCATTCTAGGCCTCTATTAATACCAGCTGGAGTGATACTGATTCTCACGGACGCACCAGGAAAGAGACCATTCCATCCAGACCACTAATAATACCAGCAGGATGGTACTGAGCCCCCCTCAGGCACCAGCAAGAGCCAATTCAATCCAAGCCTCTATTAATACCAGCTGGAGTGGTACTGAGTCCCACACACACATCAAGAAGTGCCAATTCAATCCAGACCTCTTTTAATACCAGCTGGAGTGGTACTGAGTCCCACTCACACACCAGGAAAGAGCCAATTCAATCCAGACCACGATTAATAACAGCTGGAGTGGTACTGAGCCCCACTCACTCACCAGGAAGGAGCCAATTCAATCCAGCCCTCTATTCATACCAGCTGGAGTGGTACTGAGTCCCACTCACTAACCATGAAAGAGCCAATTCAATCCAGCCCTCTATTCATACCAGCTGCAGTGCGACTGAGTCCCACTCACACAGCAGGAAAGGGACAGTTCATTCCAGGCTTCTATTAATCCCAGCTGGAGTGGTTCTGAGCCCCAGTCACACACCAGGAAACGGCCAATTCAATCTAGGCCTCTATTAATACCAGCTGGAGTGGAATTAACTCCCACTCACACACCAGGAAATAGCCAATTCAATCCAGACCTCTATTAATACCAGCAGGAATGGTACTGAGCCCCACGCAGACACCAGAAAGATCCAATTCAATCCAGGCCTCTATTAATACCAGCTGGAGGGGTACTGAGTCTCACTCACAAACCAGGAAAGGGCAGTTCATTCCAGGCCTCTATTAATACCAGCTGGAGTGGAATTAACTCCATCACACACACCAGAAACAGCCAATTCAATCCTGACCTCTATAATACCAGCTGGTGTGCGTCTAAGTCCCACTCACATGCCATGAAGGGGTCAGTTCATTGCAGGCTTCTATTAATACCAGCTGGAGTGGTACTGAGTCCCACTCACAAACCAGGAAAGAGCCAATTCAATTCAGGCCTCTATTAATACCAGCTGGAATGGTACTGAGCCCCACGCAGACACCAGAAAGATCCAATTCAATCCAGGCCTCTATTAATACCAGCTGGAGGGGTACTGAGTCCCACTCACAAACCAGGAAAGTGCCTATTCAATTCAGGCCTCTATTAATACCAGCTGGAGTGCGACAGAGTCCCACTCACACAGCCGGAAAGGGACAGGTCATTCCAGGCCTCTATTAATACCAGCTGGAGTGCGACTGAGGATCACTCAGACACCAGGAAAGAGGCAATTCAAACCAGACCTCTTAATACCAGCTGGAGAGGTACTGAGCCCCACTCACACACCAGGGAAGAGAGAATTCAATCCAGACCTTTATTCATACCAGCTGGAGTTGTACTGAGCCCCACTCACACACCAGGAAAGAGCCAATTCAATTCAGACCTCTGTCATACCAGCTGGAGTGCGACAGAGTCCCACTCACACAGCCGGAAAGGGACAGGTCATTCCAGGCCTCCATTAATACCAGCTGGAGTGGAATTAATTCCTAGTCACACACCAGGAAACAGCCAATTCAATTCAGACCTCTGTAATACCAGCTGGAGTGCGACTGAGTCCCACTCACACAGCAGGAAAGTCACAGTTCATTCCAGGCCTCTATTAATACAAGCTGGAGTTGAACTGATCCCCACTCACATCAGGAAAGTGCCAATTCGATCCAGACCTCCATTAATAGCAGCTGGAGTTGTACTCAAAGAACAAAGAACAAAGAACAAAGACAGTTGCAGCACAGGAACAGGCCCTTCGGCCCTCCAAGCCTGCGCCGATCCAGATCCTCTATCTAAACATGTCGCCTATTTTCTAAGGGTCTGTATCTCTTTTCTTCCTGCCCATTCATGTATCTGTCTCGATACATCTTAAAAGACTCCATCGTGCCCGCATCTACCACCTCCGCTGGCAACGCGTTCCAGGCACCCACCGCCCTCTGCGTAAAGAACTTTCCACGCATATCCCCCCTAAACTTTTCCCCTTTCACTTTGAACTCGTGAACCCTAGTAATTGAATCCCCAACTCTGGGAAAAAGCTTCTTGCTATCCACACTGTCTCTCCCTCTCATGACTTTGTACACCTCAATCAGGTCCCCCCTCAACCTCCGTCTTTCTAATGAAAATAATCCTAATCTACTCAACCTCTCTTCATAGCTAGCGCCCTCCAGACCAGGCAACATCCTGGTGAACCTCCTCTGCACCCTCTCCAAAGCATCCACATCCTTTTGATAATGTGGCGACCACAACTGCAAGCAGTATTCCAAATGTGGCCGAACCAAAGTCCTATACAACTGTAACATGACCTGCCAACTCTTGTACTCAATACCCCGTCCGATGAAGGAAAGCATGCCGTATGCCTTCTTGACCACTCTATTTACCTGCGTTGCCACCTTCAGGGAACAGTGGACCTGAACACCCAAATCTCTCTGGACATCAATTTTCCCCAGGTCTTTTCCATTTACTGTATAATTCACTCTTGAATTGGATCTTCCAAAATGCATCACCTCGCATTTGCCCTGATTGAACTCCATCTGCCATTTCTCTGCCCAACTCTCCAATCTATCTATATTCTGCTGTGTTCTCTGACAGTCCCCTTCACTATCTGCTACTCCACCAATCTTAGTGTCGTCTGCAAACTTGCTAATCAGACCACCTATACTTTCCTCCAAATCATTAATGTATATCACAAACAACAGTGGTCCCAGCACGGATCCCTGTGGAACACCACTGGTCACACGTCTCCATTTTGAGAAACTCCCTTCTACTGCTACTCTCTGTCTCCTGTTGCCCAGCCAGTTCTTTATCCATCTAGCTAGTACACCCTGGACCCCATGCGCCTTCACTTTCTTCATCAGCCTGCCATGGGGAACCTTATCAAACGCCTTACTGAAGTCCATGTATATGACATCGACAGCCCTTCCCTCATCAATCAACTTTGCCACTTCCTCAAAGAATTCTATTAAGTTGGTAAGACATGACCTTCCCTGCACAAAACCATGTTGCCTATCACTGATGAGCCCATTTTCTTCCAAATGGGAATAGATCCTATCCCTCAGTATCTTCTCCAGCAGCTTCCCTACCACTGACGTCAGGCTCACTGGTCTATAATTACCTGGATTTTCCCTGCTACCCTTCTTAAACAAGGGGACAACATTAGCAATTCTCCAGTCCTCCGGGACCTCACCCGTGTTTAAGGATGCTGCAAAGATATCTGTTAAGGCCCCAGCTATTTCCTCTCTCGCTTCCCACAGAAACCTGGGATAGATCCCTCCGGACCTGGGGACTTGTCCACCTTAATGCCTTTTAGAATACCCAACACTTTCTCCCTCCTTATGCCGACTTGACCTAGAGTAATCAAACATCTGTTCCTAACCTCAACATCCGTCATGTCCCTCTCCTCGGTGAATACCGATGCAAAGTACTCGTTTAGAATCTCACCCATTTTCTCTGAGTCCAAGCATAACATTCCTCCTTTGTCCTTTAGTGGGCCAATCCTTTCTCTAGTTACCCTCTTTCTCCTTATATATGAATAAAATGCTTTGGGATTTTCTTTAACCCTGTTTGCTCAAGATATTTCATGACCCCTTTTAGCCCTCTTAATTCCTCGTTTCAGATTGGTCCGACATTCCCGATATTCTTTCAAAGCTTCGTCTTTCATCAGCCGCCTAGACCTTATGTATGCTTCCTTTTTCCTCTTAGCTAGTCTCACAATTTCACCTGTCATCCATGGTTCCCTAATCTTGCCATTTCTATCCCTCATTTTCACAGGAACATGTCTCTCCTGCACGCTAATCAACCTCTCTTTAAAAGCCTCCCACAGATCACATGTGGATTTACATTCAAACAGCTGCTCCCAATCTACATTCCCCAGCTCCTGCCGAATTTTGGTGTAGTTGGCCTTCCCCCAATTTAGCACTCTTCCTTTAGGACCACTCTCGTCTTTGTCCATGAGTATTTTAAAGCTTACGGAATTGTGATCACTATTCCCAAAGTAGTCCCCTACTGAAACTTCAACCACCTGGCCGGGCTCATTCCCCAACACCAGGTCCAGTATGGCCCCTTCCCGAGTTGGACTATTTACATACTGCTCTAGAAAACCCTCCTGGATGCTCCTTACAAATTCTGCTCCATCTGGACCTCTAACATTAAGTGAATCCCAGTCAATGTTGGGAAAATTAAAATCTCCTATCACCACCACCCTGTTGCTCCTACATCTTTCCATAATCTGTTTACATATTTGTACCTCTATCTCACGCTCGCTGTTGGGAGGCCTGTAGTACAGCCCCAACATTGTTACCGCACCCTTCCTATTTCTGAGTTCTGTCCATATTGCCTCACTGCTCGAGTCCTCCATCGTGCCCTCCTTCAGCACAGCTGTGATATCCTCTTTGACCAGTAATGGAACTCCTCCACCCCTTTTACCTCCCTCTCTATCCCGCCTGAAGCATCGATATCCTGGGATATTCAGTTGCCAATCATGGCCTTCCCTCAACCAAGTCTCAGTAATAGCAATAACATCATACTCCCGGGTACTAATCAAAGCCCGAAGTTCATCTGCCTTACCTACTACACTTCTTGCATTAAAACAAATGCACCTCAGACCACCAGTCCCTTTACATTCATCATCTGCTCCCTGCCTGCTCTTCCCCTTAGTCACACTCACACACCAGGAAACAGCCAATTCAATCCAGACCTCTATTCATACCAGCTGGAGTGCGACTGAGTCCCACACACACAGCAGGAAAGGGACTGTTCATTCCAGGCCTCTATTTAACCAGTTGGAGTGGTCCTGAGCCCCACACAATCACACCAGAAAGAGCCAATTCAATCCAGGCCTCTGTTAATACCAGCTGGAATGGTACTGAGCCCCCTCACACACCAGGAAAGAGCAAATTCAATCCAGAACTCCAAGAAAAGCAGCTGGACTGGTACTGAACCCCCTCACACACCCGGAAAGAGCGAATTCAGTCCAGACCTCTTTTAATCCCAGCTGGAGTGGTTCTGAGCCCCAGTCACACACCAGGAAACGGCCAATTCAATCCAGACCTCAATAATACAAGCTGCAGTGCGACTGAGTCCCACTCACACAGCAGGAAAGGGACAGTTCATTCCAGGCTTCTATTAATACCAGCTGGAGTGGTTCTGAGCCCCAGTCACACACCAGGAAACGGCCAATTCAATCTAGGCCTCGAATAATACCAGCTGGAATGGAATTAACTCCCACTCACACACCAGGAAAGCGCCAATTCAATCCAGACCTCAATTAATACCAGCAGGAATGGTTCTGAGCCCCACGCAGACACCAGAAAGAGCCAATACAATCCAGGCCTCTATTAATACTAGCTGGAGGGGTACTGAGTCCCAGTCACAAACCAGGAAAGGGCAGTTCATTCCAGGCCTCTATTAATACCATTTGGAGTGGTACTGAGACCCACTCACACACCAGAAAGAGGCAATTCAATCTGGGCCTCTATTAATACCAGCTGGAGTGGTACTGAGTCCCACTCACACACCAGAAAGAGGCAATTCAATCTGGGCCTCTATTAATACCAGCTGGAATGGTACTGAGACCCACTCACACACCAGGAAAGAGGCAATTCAATCTGGGCCTCTATTAATACCAGCTGGAATGGTACTGAGACCCACTCACACACCAGGAAAGAGCCAATTCAATTCAGGCCTCTATTAATACCATCTGGAGTGGTACTGAGACCCACTCACACACCAGAAAGAGGCAATTCAATCTGGGCCTCTATTAATACCAGCTGGAATGGTACTGAGACCCACTCACAAACCAGGAAAGAGCCAATTCAATCTGGGCCTCTATTAATACCAGCTGGAATGGTACTGAGTCCCACTCTCAAACCAGGAAACAGCCAATTCAATCCAGACATCTATAATACTAGCTGAAGTGCGACTGAGTCCCACTCACACAGCAGGAAAAGAACAGTTCATTCCAGGCCTCTATTAATACCAGTTCGAGTGGTACTGAGCCCCACACACACACCAGAAAGAGCCAATTCAATCCAGGCCTCTATTAATACCAGCTGGAGTGTTACAGATCCCCACTCACACACCAGGAAAGAGCCAATTCAATCCAGGCCTCTATTAATACCAGCTGGAGTGGTACTGAGTCCCACTCACACACCAGGAAAGAGCCAAATCAATCCAGGCCTCTATTAATACCAGCTGGAGTGGTACAGATCCCCACTCACTCCCCAGGAAAGAACCAATTCAATCCAGACCTCTATTAATACCAGCTGGAGTGGTACAGAGTCTCACGCACATACCAGGAAAGAGTCAATTCCATCCAGACCTATATTAATACCAGCAGGATTGGTACTGAGCCCCACTCAGACACCAGAAAGAGCCAATACAATCCAGGCCGCTATCAATACCAGCTGGAGTTGTACCGAGCCCCACTCACACACCAGGAAAGAGACAATTCAATCCAAACCTCTGTTAATACCAGCTGGAGAGGTACTGAGTCTCACTCAAACACCATGAAAGAGCCAATTCAATCCAAACCTCTTTTAATACCAGCTGGAGTGGCACTGAGTCCCACTCACACAACAGTAAAGCGCCAATTCAATGCAGGCCTCTATTAATAACATTTGGAGTGGGACTGAGTCCCACTCACACAGCTGAGAAGAGACAGTTCATTCCAGGACTCTATTAACCCCGGGTGATCTGGCACTGTGTCCCACTCACACACCAGGAAAGGGACAGTTCATTCCAAACATCTATAAATATCAGCTGGAATGGTACTGTGTCCCACTCACACAACAGAAGGAGCCAATTCATTCCAGGCCTCTATTAATACCAGCTGGAATGGTACTGATTCTCACGGACACACCAGGAAAGAGACAATTCCATCCAGACCTCTATTAATACCGGCAGGATGGTACTGAGCCCCCCTCAGGAACCAGCAGCAACCAATTCAATCCAGGCCGCTATTAATACCAGCTGGAGTGGTACTGAGTCCCACTCACACACCAAAAAGAGCCAATTCAATCCAGACCTCTTTTAATACCAGCTGGAGTGGTACTGAGCCCCACTCACACACCAAAAAGAGCCAATTCAATCCAGACCTCTTTTAATACCAGCTGGAGTGGTACTGAGTCCCACTCACACACCAAAAAGAGCCAATTCAATCCAGACCTCTTTTAATACCAGCTGGAGTGGTACTGAGCCCCACTCACACACCAAAAAGAGCCAATTCAATCCAGACCTCTTTTAATACCAGCTGGAGTGGTACTGAGTCCCACTCACACACCAAAAAGAGCCAATTCAATCCAGACCTCTTTTAATACCAGCTCGAGTGGTTCTGAGCCCCAATCACACACCAGGAAAGAGACAATTCAATGCAGGCCTCTATTAGTAACATTTGGAGTGGGACTGAATCCCACTCACACAGCTGAGAAGAGACAGTTCATTCCAGGACTCTATTAACTCCGGGTGATCTGGCACTGTGTCCCACTCACACACCAGGAAAGGGACAGTTCATTCCAAACATCAATCAATACCAGCTGGAGTGGTACTGAGGCGCCCCACTCACCCACCAGGAAAGAGCCAATTCAATCCAGACCTCTATTAATACCAGCTGGAGTGGTACTGAACCCCACTCACCCACCAGGAATGAGCCAATTCTACCCAGACCACTATTAATAACAGATGGGGTGGTACTGAGTCCCACTCACACACCAGGAATGAGCCAATTCAATACAGGCTTCTATTAATACCGGCTGGAGTGGTACTGAACCCCACTCACCCACCAGGAATGAGCCAATTCTACCCAGACCACTATTAATAACAGATGGGGTGGTACTGAGTCCCACTCACACACCAGGAATGAGCCAATTCAATACAGGCCTCTATTAATACCGGCTGGAGTGGTACTGAACCCCACTCACCCACCAGGAATGAGCCAATTCTACCCAGACCACTAATCGAATTTAGAATTAGAACATTACAGTGCAGTACAGGCCCTTCGGCCCTCGATGTTGCGCCGACCTGTGAAACCATCTGACCTACACTGTTCCATTTTCATCCATGTGTCTATCCAATGACCACTTAAATGCCCTAAACGTTGGCGTATCTACTACTGCTGCAGGCAGGGCTTTCCACGCCCTTACTACTCTCTGAGTAAAGAAACTACCTCTCACATCTGTCCTATATCTATCACCCCTCAACTTAAAGCTATGTCCCCTCGTGTTTGCCATCACCATCCGAGGAAAAAGACTCTCACTATCCAACCTATCGAACCCTCTGATTATCTTATATGTCTCTATTAAGTCACCTCTCCTCCTCCTTCTCTCCAACGAAAACAACCTCAAGTCCCTCAGCCTTTCCTCGTAAGACCTTCTCTCCATACCAGGCAACATCCTAGTAAATCTCCTCTGCACCCTTTCCAAAGCTTCCACATCCTTCCTATAATGCGGTGACCAGAACTGCACGCAATACTCCAGGTGCGGTCTCACCAGAGTTTTCTACAGCTGCAGCATGACCTCGTGGCTCCGAAACTCGATCCCCCTACTAATAAAAGCTAACACACCATATGCCTTCTTAACAGCCCTATTAACCTGGGTAGAAACTTTCAGGGATTTATGCACATGGACACCAAGATCTCTCTGTTCATCTACACTACCAAGAATCTTCCCATTCGCCCAGTACTCTGCATTCCTGTTACTCCTTCCAAAGTGAATCACCTCACACTTCTCCTCATTAAACTCCATTTGCCATCTCTCAGCCCAGCTCTGCAGCCTATCTATGTCCCTCTGTAACCTACAACATCCTTCGGAACTAACCACAACTCCACCGACCTTCGTGTCATCCGCAAATTTACTAACCCACCCTTCTACACCCTCATCCAGGTCATTTATAAAAATGACAAACAGCAGTGGCCCCAAAACATATCCTTGCGGTACACCACTAGAAACTATACTCCAGGATGAACATTTGCCATCAACCACCACCCTCTGTCTTCTTTCTGCTAGCTAATTTCTGATCCAAAGCACTAATTCACCTTCAATCCCATACTTATGCATTTTCTGCAATAGCCTACCGTGGGGAACCTTATCAAACGCCTTACTGAAATACATATACACCACATCCACGGCTTTACCCTCATCCACCTGTTTGGTCACCTTGTCAAAAAACTCAATAAGGTTTGCGAGGCACGACCTACCCTTCACAAAACCGTGCTGACTATCTCTAATGAACTTATTCTTTTCAAGATGATTATAAATCCTATCTCTTATAACCTTTTCCAACATTTTACCCACAACCAAAGTAAGGCTCACAGGTCTATAATTACCAGGGCTGTTTCTACTCCCCTTCTGGAACAAGGGGACAACATTTGCTATCCTCCAGTCTTCCGGCACTATTCCTGTCGACAATGACGACATAAAAATCAAGGACAAAGGCTCTGCAATCTCCTCCCTGGCTTCCTAGAGAATCCTAGGATAAATCCCATCTGGCCCAGGGGACTTATCTATTTTCACACTTTCCAAAATTGCTAACACCTCCTCCTTGTGAACCTCAATCCCATCTAGCCTAGTAGTCTGAATCTCAGTATTCTCCTCGACAACATTTTCTTTCTCCACTGTAAATACCGACGAAAAATATTCATTTAACACTTCCCCTATCTCCTCCGATTCCACACACAACTTCCCACTACTATCCTTGATTGGCCCTAAACTATCTCGAGTCATTCTTTTATTCCTGATGTACCTATCGAAAGCCTTAGGGTTTTCTTTGATCCTCTCCGCCAATGACTTCTCGTGTCCTCTCCTTGCTCTTCTTATCTCTCCCTTTAGATCCTTCCTGGCTAGCTTGTAACTCTCTAGCGCCCTAACTGAGCCTTCACGTATCATCCTAACATAAGCCTTCTTCTTCCTCTTGACAAGCGCTTCAACTTCTTTAGTAAACCACGGCTCCCTCGCTCGACAATTCCTCCCTGCCTGACAGGTACATACTTATCAAGGACAGGCAGTAGCTGCTCCTTGAATAAGCGCCACATTTCGATTGTGCCCATCTCCTGCAGCTTCCTTCCCCATCCTACGCATCCTAAATCTTGCCTAATCGCATCATAATTTCCTTTCCCCCAGCTATAATTCTTGCCCTGCTGTATATGCCTGTCCCTGCCCATCGCTAAGGTAAAGCTAACCAAATTGTGATCACTATCACCAAAGTGCTCACCAACTTCTAAATCTAACACCTGGCCGTGTTCATTACCCAGTACCAAATCCAATGTGGCATCGCCCCTGGTTTGCCTGTCTACATACTGTGTCAGAAAACCCTCCTGCACACACTGGACCAAAACAGACCCATCTAAAGTACCCGAACTATAGTATTTCCAGTCAATATTTGGAAAGTTAAAGTCCCCCATAACCACTACCCTGTTACTCTCGCTCCTGTCAAGAATCATCTTTGCTATCCTTTCCTCTACATCTCTGGAACTATTTGGAGGTCTATAGCAAACTCCCAACAGGGTGACCTCTCCTCTCCTGTTTCTAACCTCGGCCCAGACTACCTCAGTAGACGAGTCCTCAAATGTCCTTTCTGCCGCTGTAATACTTTCCTTGATTAACAATGCCACCACCCCCACCCCCCTCTTTTACCATCTTCTCTGTTCTTAGTGAAACATCTAAATCCCGGAACCCGCAACATCCATTCCTGTCCCTGCTCTACCTGTGTCTCTGAAATGGCCACAACATCGAGATCCCAGGTACCAACCCATGCTGCAAGCTCACCCACCTTATTCCGGATGCTCCTGGCGTTGAAGTAGACACATTTTAAACCAAGCTCTTGCTTGCCAGTGCCCGCTTGTGTCCTTATAACCTTATCTCTGCCCTCACTACTCTCAACATCCTGCACACTGGAACTACAATTTAGGTTCCCATCCCCCTGCTGAATTAGTTTAAACCCCCCCGAAGAGCACTAACAAATCTCCCCCCCCAGGATATTGGTACTCCTCTGGTTCAGTTGAAGACCATCCTGTTTGTAGAGGTCCCACCTACCCCAGAAAGAGCCCCAATTATCCAGGAAACCAAAACCCTCCCTCCTACACCATCCCTGCAGCCACATGTTCAACTCCTCTCTCTCCCTATTCCTCACTTCGTTAGCACGTGGCACGGGCAACAACCCAGAGATAACAACTCTGTTTGTTCTCGCTCTAAGCTTCCACCCTAGCTCCCTGAATTTCTGCCTTAAATCCCCATCTGTCTTCCTACCTATGTCGTTGGTGCCTGTGTACCACGACTTGGGGCTGCTCCCCCTCGCCCTTGAGGATCCCAAAAACACGATCCGAGACATCACGTACCCTGGCACCTGGGAGGCAACACACCAACCGTGAGTCTCTCTCGTTCCCACAGAGCCTCCTATCTGTTCCCCTAACTATGGGGTCCCCAATGACTAATGCTCTGCTCCTCTTACCCCTTCCCTTCTGAGCAACAGGGACAGACTCTGCGCCAGAGACCTGTATCCCATTGCCTACCCCTGATAAGTCGTCTCCTCCAACAGTATCCAAAACGGTATACCTGTTGTTGAGGGAAACGGCCACAGGGGATCCCTGCACTGCCTGCTGGTTCCCTCTCCTTCCCCTGACGGTAACCCATCTACCTTCTTCTTTTACCTGAGGTGTGACTGCCTCCCGATAACTCATCTCAATAATCCCTTCCGCCTCCCGAATGATCCAAAGTACCTCCAGCTCCAGCTCCAGTTCCCTAACGTGGTCCTCGAGGAGCTGGAGCTGGGTGCACTTCCCGCAGATGCAGTCAGCAAGGACACCCTTGGCGACCCTTACCTCCCACATTCTGCAGGAGGAACATTCAACTGCCTTAACCTCCATTCCCACTATTCTAAATTCCCAAGTTTATAACCAATCACACGATAAAACAAGAAGAGTAATAGAAAAAGCCTTACCTTACCTACACACAACCGAGTCCTTTTTTTTGGTCAGAGGAGGAGGGCGGGTGGGAGACACTACAAGAGTAGTGTCTTGGGTTCAGAAACAGCCCAAATATATAGGTTTCTACTTACCCAGCAGTCCCTGCTCCACCGAAACTCCCGATGAAATTGACTTCCCAGCTGTTCACTCCTCGCTCGCAATGCCTGTGCTCCTGGAAAAGCCAGCAGTCCCTGCTCCACCGAAACTCCAGATGAAATTGACTTCCCAGCTGTTCACTCCTCGCTCGCAATGCCTGTGCTCCTGGAAGAGCTGCACAACGAAAAGCTACACCTCCTGCGATTGCAGGGGAAGGTGCCCTGGGACGGGTACGAGGTGGTGGGGGTAATGGAGGAGTGGACCAGGGTGTCGCGGAGGGAACGATCCCTTCGGAATGCTGACAGGGGAAGGGAAGGGAAGATGCGACTGGTAGTGGCATCACGCTGGAGGTGGCGGAAATGGTGGAGGATGATCCTTTGGATATGGAGGCTGGTGGGATGAAAAGTGAGGACAAGGGGAACACTGTCACGGTTCTGGGAGGGAGGGGAAGGGGTGAGGGTAGAGGTGCGGGGAATGGGTCGGACACGGTTGAGGGCCCTGTTACCCACAGTGGGGGGAAATCCTCGGTTGAGGAAAAAGGAGGTCATATCAGAAGCACCGTCATGGAAGGTAGCATCATCAGAGCAGATGCATCGGAGATGGAGAAACTGGGAGAATGGAATGGAGTCCTTACAGGAGGTAGGGTGTGAAGATGTGTAGTCGAGGTAGCTGTGGGAGTCAGTGTGCCTGTTTTTCTTCTCGACCAGGTTATCAATTGACTATTTCCTGTGATATGCTAGTGAGATTGTATTTCTGGCTTTTCTTATTCAAAACTCTCCGAAAGACCCCACCCCCCACGCTCTTAGTGATGAACACACAGGTTTGATTGAGTGTAAACTCTTTTTGTTGCCAAATCTCCTACTCATTCATCACTCAACTGAGTTTACTATTTCTCACAAACCAAGTAAACCAAGCCTATCATCCCGATGTCTGTGTTCCCTCTCCTAACCACTGTAAGGTATGATCGAGGGTCAGAGATTACCCAAAAGTAGGTCAAAGGTTCACAAGCAGTTTATTGAGGAGTGGCGGTTCAAATACAGCACAAAATCAGAATAAACACAGTAGAGAAACGATCTGTGACATTTGAGAAAGGCTTTCTGGCTGTGGATTAGATTTTTTAGAAGCTATTATTAAAGATGTTATAGCAGGGCAGGTGGAAAAATTCAAGGTGATTAGGCAGAGTCAACATGGTTTT
Organism: Heterodontus francisci; assembly: GCF_036365525.1. NCBI lineage: Eukaryota > Metazoa > Chordata > Chondrichthyes > Heterodontiformes > Heterodontidae > Heterodontus > Heterodontus francisci. The sequence goes on from NW_027141724.1 coordinate 4,581,182, forward strand.
GTGAAAGGGATTTTAATCAATTAACTGGAGTTCTTTGAAGAAGTAACATGTGCTGTGGATAAAGGGGAACTGGTGGATGTACTGTACATAGATTTACAGAAGGCATTTGATAAGGTGCCACATCAAAGGTCATTGCGAAAAATAAAAGCTCATGGTGTAGGGGGTAAGACATTGCCATGGATAGACGTTTGGTTAGCTAACAGTAAACAGAGAGCAGGCATAAATGGGTAAATTTCTGGTTGGCAGGATGTAACGAGTGGGGTGCCATAGGTATCAGTGCTGGGGCCTCAATGTTTTACAGTTTATTTAAATTAATTAGATGAAAGGACCGAAGGTGTGGTTGTTAAATCTGTTGACGTAACAAAGTTCTGAAGAGGACATAGGAGGCTACAAACGGACATAGATAGATTGAGTGAAAAGGCAAAGATCTGGGAAATGGAGTTGAATGTGGGGAAATGTGAAATTGTCCATATTGGTAGTAATAATGAAATTAAACTAAGCATATTATCTGAATGGTGAGGGATTGCAGAACTCTGAGATGCAGGAGTATCTGGCTGTCCTGGTGCATGAATTGCATTAGGTTAGTATGTCGGTTCAGAAAGTAATTAGGAAAGCTAATATAATGTTATCACTTATTGTGAGTGGAATTGAATACAAAGGTAGGGAGGGCATTGGTAAGACATTATCTGGAATTCTGTGTTCAGTACTGGTCTCCTTATTTAAGGAAACATCTAAATGCGTTGCAAGCAGTTCAGAGAAGGTTTATTAGAATAATATGGGCGGACTGTCTTATGAGGAAAGGCTGGACAGGCTAGGCTTATATCAGCTGCAGTTTAGAAGAGTAAGGGGCGACTTGATTGAAACATTTAAGATTCAGAGCGTGGGATAGAGCACGTGACGGCGACAGAGAGAGAGAGGGAGAGATAGAGAAAGAGAGAAAGGGACAGGTGAGCTCATCGGTTGCTGAAAACCTCATCCATGCCTTTTTTACCTCGAGATTTGACTATTCTACCACACTGCTGGCTTGTTTCCCACATTCTACTCTCTGTAACCTTGTGGTCATCCAAAACTCTGCTGCCATCTTCTAATTTACACCAAATTCTGTTCACCCAACATCCCTGTGCTCACTGACCTACATTGGCTCTTGGTCCAGTAACACCACAATTTTAATATTCCAACCATGAGATCAAATCCCTCCATGTCCTCGTCCTTCTGATTATCACAATCCCCTGTCCATTTCCAATATTCCTGAAACTTGTTCATCTTAAAGTCTTTTGCTAATTCCCTTTTTAAAGGTGGGTTTCTTTCCCTCTGTCTCTATCCCTGACCACACATTTCATCTCTTCATCTTCCACCCTGAAAAATCATATAAAAGGGAGGCAGGAACTCTGTTGCCACTCCTACACCACTGTAAGATCTGATCGAGTGTCACAGATTAACAGAAAGGACGTCGAAGGGTCACAAGCAAATTATTGCAGGGAAACCATTGGAAAAAATTCGGAGGGACCGGATTAATCTCCACGTGGAGAGGCAGGGATTAATCAGGGATAGTCAGCATGGCTTTGTCAAGGGGAGTTCGTGTCTAACTAAATTGATTGATTATTTTCGAGGCGGTGACGAGGGGTGTAAAGGAGGGTAAAGCAGTCGTCTTTATGGACTTCAGTAAGGCTTTTGATGGGGTCCCGCATGGGAGATTTGTTAAGAAGGTAAGAGCCCATGGGATCCAGGGCAACTTGGCAAATTGGATCCAAAATTGGCTTCGCGGCAGGAGGCAGAGGGTGATGTTCAAGGGTTATTTTTGCAAGTGGAAGCCTGAGACCCGTGGTGTACTGCAGGGATCGGTGCTGGGACTCTTGCTGTTTGTAGTGTACATTAATGATTTAGACGTGAATCTTGGAGGTCTCATCAGTAAGTTCACAGCTGACACGAAAATTGGTGCTGTTGTAAATAGTGAGGAGGAAAGCCTTAGATTACAGGATGATATAGATGGGCTGGTAAGATGGGCAGAGGAGTGGCAAATGGAATGTAATCCTGAGAAGTGTGAGGTGATGCATTTTGGGAGGGCGAACAAGGCAAGGAAATATACAATGGATGGTAGGACCCTAGGAAGTACAGAAGGTCAGAGGGACCGAGGTGTACTTGTCCATTGATCACTGAAGGCAGCAGCACAGGTAGACAATGCGGTCAGGAAGACGTATGGGACACCTTCCTTTATTAGCCGAGGCGTAGAATATAAGAGCAGGGAGGTTATGATGGAGCATAAAACTCCAGTTAGGCCAAAACTGGAGGACTGTGTATAGTTGTGGTTGCCGCACTATAGAAAGGATGTGATTGCAATGGAGAGGGTGCAGAATAGATTCACCAGGATGTTGCCTGGGCTGGAGCATTTCAGCTATGAAGAGCGACAGAAAAGGCTAGGGTTGTTTTCCTCAGAGCAGAGAAGGATGAGGGGTGTCATGATTGAGCTACACAAAATAATGAGGGGCATTGATAGGTAGATATGAAGAATCTTTTTTCCCTTAGCGGAGGGTCAATAACCAGGGGGAATAGATTTACGGTAATTGGCAGGAGGTTTAGAAGGGATTTGAGGAAAATAATTTTCACCCAGAGGGTGTTTCGAATCTGGAACGCACTGCCTTAAGAGATGGCCCGGGCAGGAACCCTCACAACATTTCAGAAGTATTTAGATGAGCACTTGAATCGCCATAGCAAACAAGGCTACAGGCCAAGTGCTGGGAATTGGGATTAGAATAGTTCGGTGCTTGATGGCCGGCACAGACAGAATGGGCTGAAGGTCCTGTTTCTGTGCTGTATATCTCTATAATTCTATGCTCTTTGAGGAGTAACAGTTCAAATAGAGCATAACATCAGAAGAGACTTACTGTACATAGGACCTGTGGCAGGTGAGAATGGCTTTCAGCTATGGATCAGATGTTAGAAGCTATTATTAAAGACGTTAGAAAGACGTTAAAGCACGTCGAAAAAATCAAGGTGATCAGGGAGAGTCAACATGGTTTTGTGAAAGGGAAATCATGTTTAACCAATATACTGGAGTTCTTTGAAGAAGTAACATGTACTGTGGATAAAGGGGAACTGGTGGATTTACAGTACTTAGATTTACAGACCACATCAAACGTCATTGTGGAAAATAAAAGCTCATAGTGTAGGGGGTAACATAATTGGCATGGATAGAGGATTGGCTAGATAACAGGAAACAGAGTAGGCATAAATGGGTTATTTTCTGGTTGGCAAGCTGCAACGAGTGGTGTGCCACCGCGATCAGTGCTGGGGCCTCAACTTTTTACAATTGAAATAAATGATTTTGATAAATGGACCGAAGGTATGCTTGCGAAATTTGCTAATGACTCCAAGATAGGTAAGAAGGTAAGTTCTCAAGAGGACATAAGGAGGTTACAAAGGGATATAGATAGGTTAAATGAGTGGTCAAAGAACTGGCAAATGGAGTATAATGTGAGAAAAGGTCAAACTGTCCATTTTGGCTGGAGGACCCGACTGTTACCTCGAGACTTAACTATTCCAACACACTCCTGGCTGCTCTCCCACATTCTATTCTCTGTAACCTTGTGGTCATCCAAAACTCTGCTGTCACCTTCTAATGTACACTAAATTCTGTTCACCCAACATTCGGGATTAGGGAACCATGGATGACAGGTGAAATTGTGAGACTAGCTAAGAGGAAAAAGGAAGCATACATAAGGTCTAGGCGGCTGATGAAAGACGAAGCTTTGAAAGAATATCGGGAATGTATGACCAATCTGAAACGAGGAATTAAGAGGGCTAAAAGGGGTCATGAAATATCTTTAGCAAACAGGGTTAAAGAAAATACCAAAACCTTTTATTCATATATAAGGAGAAAGAGGGTAACTAGAGAAAGGAATGGCCCACTCAAGGACAAAGGAGGAATGTTATGCTTGGACTCAGCGAAAATGGGTGAGATTCCAAACGAGTACTTTGCATCGTTATTCACCGAGGAGAGGGACATGACGGATGTTGAGGTTAGGAACAGATGTTTGATTACTCTAGGTCAAGTCGGCAGAAGGAGGGAGGAAGCGTTGGGTATTCTAAAGGGCATTAAGGTGGACAAGTCCACAGGTCCGGATGGGATCTATCCCAGGTTACTGAGGGAAGCGAGAGAGGAAATAGCTGGGGCCTTAACAGATATCTTTGCAGCATCCTTAAACACGGGTGAGGTCCCGGAGGACTGGAGAATTGCTAATGTTGTCCCCTTGTTTAAAAAGGGTAGCAGGGATAATCCAGGTAATTATAGACCGGTGAGCCTGACGTCAGTGGTAGGGAAGCTGCTGGAGAAGATACTGAGGGATAGGATCTATTCCCATTTGGAAGAAAATGGGCTTATCAGTGATAGGCAACATGGTTTTGTGCAGGGAAGGTCATGTCTTACCAACTTAATAGAATTCTTTGAGGAAGTGACAAAGTTGATTGATGAGGGAAGGGCTGTCAATGTCACATACATGGACTTCAGTAAGGCGTTTGATAAGGTTCCCCATGGCAGGCTGAAGGAGAAAGTGAAGGCGCATGGGGTCCAAGGTGTACTAGCTAGATGGATAAAGAACTGGCTGTGTAACAGAAAACAGAGAGTAGCAGTGGAGGGGAGTTTCTCAAAATGGAGACGTGTGACCAGTGGTGTTCCACAGGGATCCGTGCTGGGACCACTGTTGTTTGTGATATACATTAATGATTTGGAGGAAAGTATAGGTGGACAGATTAGCAAGTTTGCAGACGACACTAAGATTGGTGAAGTAGCAGATAGTGAAGGGGACTGTCAGAGAATACAGCAGAATATAGATAGATTGGAGAGTTGGGCAGAGAAATGGCAGATGGAGTTCAATCAGGGCAAATGCGAGGTGATGCATTTTGGAAGATCCAATTCAAGAGTGAACTATACAGTAAATGGAAAAGTCCTGGGGAAAATTGATGTCCAGAGAGATTTGGGTGTTCAGGTCCATTGTTCCCTGAAGGTGGCAACGCAGGTAAATAGAGTGGTCAAGAAGGCATACGGCATGCTTTCCTTCATCGGACGGGGTATTGAGTACAAGAGTTGGCATGTCATGTTACAGTTGTATAGGACTTTGGTTCGGCCACAGTTGGAATACTGCGTGTAGTTCTGGTCGCCACATTACCAAAAGGATGTGGATGCTTTGGAGAGGGTGCAGAGGAGGTTCACCAGGATGTTGCCTGGTCTGGAGGGCGCTAGCTATGAAGAGAGGTTGAGTAGATTAGGATTATTTTCATTAGAAAGACGGAGGTTGAGGGGGGACCTGATTGAGGTGTACAAAATCATGAGAGGTATCGACAGGGTGGATAGCAAGAAGCTTTTTCCCAGAGTGGGGGATTCATTTACTAGTGGACACGAGTTCAAAGTGAAAGGGGAAAAGTTTAAGGGGATATGCGTGGAAAGTTCTTTACGCAGAGGGTGGTGGGTGCCTGGAATGCGTTGCCAGCGGAGGTGGTAGACTCGGGCACGATGGCGTCTTTTAAGATGTATCTGGACAGATACATGAATGGGCAGGAAGAAAAGTGATACAGAACCTTAGAAAATAGGCGACATGTTTCGATAGAGGATCTGGATCGGCGCAGGCTTGGAGGGCCGAAGGGCCTGTTCCTGTGCTGTAATTTTCTTTGTTCTTTGTTCTATCCCTGTGCTCACTGATCTACATTGGATCTTGGTCCAGTAACACCTCAAGTTTAATATTCTCACTCGTATGATCAAATCCCTCATGTCCTCACCCCTCTGATTATCCCAATCCCCTGTTCATTTCCAATATTCCTGAAGCTTGTTCATCTTAAAGTATTTTTCTAATTCCCTTTTTGAAGTGAGTTTATTTCCCTCTGTCTCTATCCCTGACCACAAATTTCATCTCTCCAGCTCCACTGGTGCTGTGGAAGTTTGGATCCATAAAATGGTGTGAGCTGCACTGCCGGTCTCTTCCAGTACATTGTACAGGACACCCAGGCTGGCCGGGGTGCTGGAGTGGGTGTAATGTGTGTGTGTCTTTCGTGTGAGGAAGGTCTGAATATGGTGTCAATCAGCCATTCCGGCAGGTTTGATGTACGACTTTGAAACTTGGTCTTTGCATGTCCACTGACCGTCTGTGTCAGTCACTCTCAGCTGAACAAACATTCAGCAGCACGAAGAAACCCCTCTAGTGTTATTTAAATAGACCGGGTATCCATCTTACAGGTGTAGGGCTTTTTACTGACTTCTGCCATTGTAAAGTTAGTGGAGGTGCTGTGGATGGTTTTCTGCAGATTGTGTTGTGAGCTGCTGCAGACATTCAGAGAGGACAGAGGATTTGTTGACCCAACTCTGGACAAGTTATAGGGACTGTAGTTCCAGTGTCTCTGGGTCTGTAACATGACCAACAAATGGAGCAGAGGCTGCAGAGAGGGGAAGCTGTGCAAAGAGGGCGGAGGAGGGGGCTCTGCCCTACCCACCCCGGGTTGTCCAAGAGCAAAAAGAACAGTGATCCGAATAACGAGCCCTGGAAAACACCACTGTATACTCCCATCGAGTCTGAACAACAACCTTTCAGCACTTCTCTCTGTTTGCTATTCCTTAGCCAATGTTAGATCCACACTGTCACTGTCCCTTTAATCCATAGTGTTCGGTTTTCCTAACCTGTCTATTGAATGTCACTTGATCAAACACCTTTTGAATGTCCATACAGATAACTTCAATCACACCACCCTCATCAACCCTCTCCATTGTTTTATCAAAGAACTCCATCAAGTTTACCTCACCACCACCTCTCTCCACTGTTGTTAAATTATCAGACTGCTTATCCAACACCCAGTACTGGATGAGCAGAAACGTCCTCCAATTAAATATTGGGAAGACTGAAGCCCTTGTTTTCACTCCCCTCTCTAACTCTGCTCCCTTGCTATTGATTCCATCCCTCTCCCTGTATCAGTCTGAGATTCATACAGTTTGTTTGCAGCCTTAGTATCACATTTGATCACAAAATGAGCTTTAACCTCATTTTCAGGATATCATTACAACCGCCTACTTCCACCTCAGTAACAGCGCCCGACTTCACCCCTGTCTCAGCCCATCTGATGCTGAAATTCATTCATGCCTTCCTTATCCCTGGAAATGACTACTCCAACACACTTTTCTCTGATTTCCCGCCTGCTGCTCTCTGTAAACTTGATGTCCTCCAGAACTCTGCTGCCATGTCCTAAACCGTGCCACGTCCCGTGCACATATCACTGACCGACTTTGACTCCTGATCAAGTAATCTCTTTATTTAAATTCTCAACTTATTTTTCCTCCATGACCTCGCCCCCGTCCTGTATATATCTGTGCTCCTCTAATTCCGGCCTCTTGTGCATCCCTGATTTTAACTGTTCCACCATTGGTGACCACACCTTCAGTTACCTCAGCTCCAAGCTCTAGAATATCCTCCTTACACCTCTCCGCCTCTCCATCCCGCCACCTCTCCACCACCCTTTCCTCTTTTAAGACACCTATTAAAACCTACATCTTTGACCACGCTTTTGGTCCTCTGACCTAATAATTTCTTATATCTCTCGGTGTCATGTTTTGTTTTATAAGGAAGCATCATGGGATGTTTTATTACATTAAAGACACTATATAAAATAAGTTGTTGTTGTCGTTTGCCATACATGATTTTGAATTCGCATTTGCGTGCTGCTTCTCAAATTTTATCCCTTTTCTGAGGAAGGAATACTTATATCCTGCTTGTGACCATTAGAAATTTCCAACCACCGACATTAGACTGACTGGTCATTAATACAGGTTTTACCCCATCTCTCCTTTTTTAAACAGGGAGTAACATTTACAACCCTCCAGTTCTCTGTTATCACTCCCATATCCAAGGACGATTGAAAGATTCTGTCCAGGGCCTCTGTTATTTCCACATTTCCTTTCCTCAGTAGCCTCATACATCCCATACAGACCAGCTAAATGTTCTAGTTCTTTGAGGTACAAAAAGTGTTTGGATGGAAAGTGGTCAACAGAACCTGTTTGTTCTGTGACTGTAGTTAATGTCAGTCTCCATGGACCCTAATTGTGTCACTGGAGGTTTTCCATCTTCTATTAATAAGGGATTCCTTTCAAGGTTTAATACCATTGTGCCAGTCGATCGTCAGCTTCACCACTTACAGGCATCAGCTGCACCAGAGAGAGGTAGAGGATAGACTGGAACCTGAGAACAATAGATTGGAATGTTACAACAATGGGTCAGAATCTGAGAACAGTGGATTGGAATGTTACAAAAGTGGGCAGAGGATTATCATGGCCTCTTCACATGCTTTCTACGGACGATTCGCTGTCTTTAACATCCCGGATCTATTACGCACTGTTGATTATACAACATATTTACTATCCCATCCTTGCTATTGTTGGTGTCCCTGGTAAGTTTGTCAATGCAGCTATTAATATTATAAACCATATTTAACTGCAATAATGTTCCTGGAATTTACTCTACCCTCCTTACTGATGTTGTTAGTCCTGGTGAATCTCTGTCTCCAGCTATTAGCTCCACAACCATTGCTAATAGTATTATGGTTCTTGTAATTTATTCTCATCTTTCCTGCTGTTACTGCCCTGGTAAGACTTCATTTCCACAAATACGATCTGTAAACCCTGGTTCACTGAAATACTGTTCAAGTAATTTTTAGTTCTCTGAAGCCCGAAACCAGTGTTATTGGTCTCCATAAGAAATCCTGTCCCCGATCTGTGAACGACATACTCCAAGTCCAATGTCTGAGACTGAACCAGACTGTTTGCAACCTCTGTGTTCTATTTAAACCTGAGCTGTGTTCATCTCCATATTCTCTCCTTCACAAACCCTGCCTACTACCACCTCTGTAATATCACCCATCTCCACCTCTGCCTCAGCCCATCTGCTGCACTAACCCTCATCTGTGCCTTTGCATAGTGTCAGTGGGAGTATCACATCACTCCCAGCACTAATAGGGATCAGCGGCTCTGGAGAGAGGAAGAGGATAGATTAGAATCAGAGAACAATAGATTGGAATGTTACAACAATGGGCAGGAGTTTCATCTGGGAGTTTAACTTTCTTTCTGCAGATTATGATCAGTTCTCATTAAACAGTCTGATCTATTCCGCACTGAGGAATATTCAATACATTTACTACCCCTTCCTGGCTATTATTGGTGTCCCTAGTAAGTCTCTGTATCTAACTATTAATTCGATAAACCATGTTTAACTGCATTCCCATTCTTGTCATTTCCTCTGCCCTCCTTGCTGCCGTTGTTATTCCTGGCAAATATATGTCTCCAGGTATCAGCTCCATAAACCATTGCCAAGTGCATTAGAGTGCCTGTAATTTACTCTCCGATCTTTGCTGCTGTTGCTGTCCCTGGAAAGTCTGTATTTCCCGCTATGACATCTGTAAAATTTGTTTCACTGAAATAATGTTCTTGCTATTTAAATTTGGGAAGAGTGGAGTTTTCATTGGTCTCCATAAGAAATTCCATCCACTATCCATGAACCATGATCTCCTCATTGCCAAATATCTGAGGCTGAACCAGACAGTTTGCAACCTCTGTGTTCTATTTAAATCTGAGCTGAGTTCATCTCCATATTCTCACCAACCCTGCCTCCTACTACCTCTGTACTAACACACATCTCCACCTCTGCCTCAGCCCATCTGCTGCATAAACACTCATCTGTGCCTTTGTTAAATACACACCCTCCCAGTTATAAACCTCCAGAAACCACAGCCCATCCATAACTATGCTGCCTGTATTCTAACTCACACCAAATCCCGATCACCCATCACCCCTATGCTCACTGATCTACATTAGCTCCCGGTCTGGCAGCACCTTAATTTTAATATTCTCATTATTGTGGTTGAATCTCTCCATGGCCTCACCCCTCCAATTAATCCCATTCCTCTCTCCATTCCCATATTCCTACAACTCTTTTGCCTGAAAGTCTTTTCTTCAATTCCCTTTTAAAAGTAACTGTTTGAAAAGGCACTGTTTGAAAATTAGTGGTCGCCCTTTTCAGACAGAGATGAGGAGAATTTTCTTTTCCTCAGATGATTGTGTGATTTTGGAAATCTCTGCCTTAGAAGGTGGTGGAGGGGGGCATTAACGCAGAGGTAGATAGATTTTTGTTAGGCAAGAGAATCCAAGTTTATCGGGGGTAGATGGGGGTGTGGAATTCGAAACGCAAACAGATCAGCCATGATCTTATTGGATGGTGGACCAGCCTTGACGGGCTGAATGGCCTACTTCTGCCCCTAATTCAGATGATCCTATAGTCGTTCTCTCTGTTTATCTACTCTGGCAATGATACACCAGGGTGAGGACAGAGCTGTCAGTGGCCGTTAAGGTCACAGTTTCATTGAACTTCTATGTTTCTGGATCTTTCCAGACAGGAGCAGGAGACATATCCAACATAGAGTCACAGAGAGTGATAGAGATATTTACGACACAGAAGGTGGCCAGTCGGCCCCTCCATGCCAGCTCTCTCTGGAACGATCCAGTCAGTCCCAATCCCCCACTCAATCCCCGTATCCCTGCAAGTTCATTTCCTTCAGGTGTCCATCCAGATTCCTTCTGAAATCATTGATTGTCTCGGCCACCCTCATGGGCAGTGAGTTCCAGCTCATTACCATCCACTGTGTAAAAACGTTCTTGCTCATATTCCCCCTGCATCTCTTACCCAAAGCCTTCCATCTGTGTCCGTGAATCTGTGTTTCATCAGTTAATGGGAACAGTTTTTCCTTGTCAATCGTATCTAAGCCTATCATAATCTTGTACACCTCTATCAAATCTCTCTCAGTCTCCTTTACTCCAGGGAGACCAACTCCATCTTCTCCAAACTAACCATTAGAATTAGAATTAGAACATTACAGCGAAGTACAGGCCCTTCGGCCCTCGATGTTGCGCCGACCTGTGAAACCATCTGACCTACACTATTCCATTTTCATCCATATGTCTATCCAATGACCACTTAAATGCCTGTAAAGTTGGCGAGTCTACTACTGTTGCAGGCAGGGCGTTCCACGCCCCTACTACTCTGAGTAAAGAAATTACCTCTGACTTCTGTCCGGCATCTATCGCCTCTCAACTTAAAGCTATGTCCCCTCGTGTTTGCCATCACCATCCGAGGAAAAAGACTCTCACTATCCACCCTATCTCACCCTCTGATTATCTTATATGTCTCTATTAAGTCACCTCTCCTCCTCCTTCTCTCCAACGAAAACAACCTCAAGTCCCTCAGCCTTTCCTCGTAAGACCTTCCCTCCATACCAGGCAACATCCTAGTAAATCTCCTCTGCACCCTTTCCATAGCTTCCACATCCTTCCTATAATGCGGTGACCAGAACTGCACGCAATACTCCAGGTGCGGTCTCACCAGAGTTTTGTACAGCTGCAGCATGACCTCGTGGCTCCGAAACTCGATCCCCCTACTAATAAAAGCTAACACACCATATGCCTTCTTAACAGCCCTATTAACCTGGGTAGCAACCTTCAGGGATTTATGCACCTGGACACCAAGATCTCTCTGTTCATCTACACTACCAAGAATCTTCCCATTAGCCCAGTACTCTGCATTCCTGTTACTCATTCCAAAGTGAATCACCACGCACTTTTCCGCATTAAACTCCATTTTCCATCTCTCAGCCCAGCTCTGCCGCCTCTCTATGTCCCTCTGTACCCTACAACATCCTTCGGCACTATCCACAACTCCACCGACCTTAGTGTCATCCGCAAATTTACTAACCCACCCTTCTACACCCTCTTCCAGGTCATTTATAAAAATGACAAACAGCAGTGGCCCCAAAACAGATCCTTGCGGTACACCACTCGTAACTAAACTCCAGGATGAACATTTGCCATCAACCACCACCCTCTGTCTTCTTTCAGCTAGCCAATTTCTGATCCAAAGCTCTAAATCACCTTCAACCCCATACTTCCGTATTTTCTGCAATAGCCTACCGTGGGGAACCTTATCAAACGCCTTACTGAAATCCATATACACCACATCCACTGCTTTACCCTCATCCACCTGTTTGATCACCTTCTCGAAAAACTCAATAAGGTTTGTGAGGCACGACCTACCCGTCACAAAACCGTGCTGACTGGCGCTAATGAACTTATTCTTTTCAAGATGATTGTAAATCCTGTCTCTTATAACCTTTTCCAACATTTTACCCACAACCGAAGTAAGGCTCACAGGTCTATAATTACCAGGGCTGTCTCTACTCCCCTTCTTGAACAAGGGGACAACATTTGCTATCCTCCAGTCTTCCGGCACTATTCCTGTCGACAATGACGACATAAAGATCAAGGACAAAGGCTCTGCAATCTCCTCCCTAGCTTCCCAGAGCATCCTTGGATAAATCCCATCTGGCCTAGGGGACGTATTTATTTTCACACTTTCCATAATTGATAACACCTCCTCCTTGTGAACCTCAATCCCATCTAGCCTAGTAGCCTGAATCTCAGTATTCTCCTCGACAACATTTTTTTTCTCTACTGTAAATACTGACGCAAAATGTTCATTTAACACTTCCCCTATCTCCTCTGATTCCACATACAATTACCCACTACTATCCTTGATTGGCCCTAATCTAACTCTGGTCATTCTTTTATTCCTGATATACCTAAAGAAAGCCTTCGGGTTTTCCCTGATCCTATCTGCCAATGACTTCTCGTGTCCTCTCCTTGCTCTTCTTAGCTCTCCCCTTAGATCCTTCCTGGCTAGCTTGTAACTCTCAAGTGCCCTAACTGAGCCTTCACGTCTCATCCGAACATAAGCCTTCTTCTTCCTCTTGACAAGCGCTTCAACTTCTTTAGTAAACCACGGCTCCCTCACTCGACAACTTCCTCCCTGCCTCACAGGTACATGCTTATCAAGAACACGCAGTAGCTGCTCCTTGAATAAGCTCCACATTTCGATTGTTCCCATCCCCTGCAGTTTCCTTCCCCATCCTTCGCATCCTAAATCTTGCCTAATCGCATCATAATTTCCTTTCCCCCAGCTATAATTCTTGCCCTGCGGTATATACCTGTCCCTGCCCATCTCTAAGGCAAACCTAACCGAATTGTGATCACTATCACCAAAGTGCTCACCTACATCTAAATCTAACACCTGGCCAGGTTCATTACCCAGTACCAAATCCAATGTGGCATCGCCCCTGGTTGGCCTGTCTACATACTGTGTCAGAAAACCCTCCTGCACACACTGGACAAAAACTGACCCATCTAAAGTACTCGAACTATAGTATTTCCAGTCGATATTTGGAAAGCTAAAGTCCCCCATAACAACTACCCTGTTACTCTCGCCCCTGTGGAGAATCATCTTCGCTATCCTTTCCTCTACATCTCTGGAACTATTCGGAGGTCTATAAAAGACTCCCAACAGGGTGACCTCACCTCTCCTGTTTCTAACCTCGGCTCATACTACCTCAGTAGACGAGTCCTCGAACGTCCTTTCTCAGACCTTGTAACTAAAGCCCCGCCATCACTGGAGCCATTCTGTTAAATCTCCTCTGCACCCTGTCAGGGACCTTCACGTCCTTCGTAACGTGTGGTGACCAGAACTGGACAAAGTTCTCCAGGTGGGGCCTTACCAAAGATTTATAACGTTTCAGCATAACTTCCCTGCTTTTGTATCTTTGCCTCTAATGATGAAGCCCAAGATCTGATATGCTTTGCTAAACACCCTCCTGATATTTCCTGGTACCTTCAAAGACGAATGCATATGGAGGCCCAGGTCCCTCTATTCCTGCACAACGTTCAGAACTGTGTCATTGAGTCTATATTGCCTTCCTATTCCTTCTGACGAAATACATCACCTCACACTCCTCTGTATTAAATTCCACCTGCCACTTCTCTGTCCATTCTGCCAGCCTATCAATGTCCTGTTGCAGAAGGTTTGTATCATCCCCCCTGTTTACCACACCTACAAGATTGGTATCATTGGAAAATTTTGAAACTCTACTCTGCATTCCAAGGTACAAGTCATTTATATATATCAAGGAAAAAAAGATCAGCGTTCCGAGCACTGATCCTTGGGGAACATCACTGTCTACCATCCTCCAGTCTGAAAAACAACCATTTCACACATTTCTCTTTTTGCTGTCCTTTGGACAATTTTTGATCCAATTGGATGCTATTCCCTGAACTTCAATTTTGTTAATCAAGTTTTTGTTTGGTTCTTCATCAAATAATTTCATAAAATCCAGGTAGACAACATCCACCACATTCCCATCATCAACCTTCTCTGATGATCGAAATTAATTCCATTAGTTCATCAAGCATAATCTGCCTTTTGGAAATCCGTGTTGACAATCCTTAATTAACTCAAACCTCTCCAAGTGTGTGTTGTCCTTTTTCCCTGATTATTATTTCTAAAACCTTACCTGCCACTGATGTTACACGAACTGACTAGTAGTTACTAGGCCTGTCTGTTGTCCATTGATAATTCTGGGAGGTGAGGGTGACCATCGATGTCATCATTTACTCCCTCAGCAGGGAGAAGCAGGATGAGAGATCCCTAGGCTTTGTCAGGATAGCGGGATTTCTGATGGTGTCCGTGGCTCTGCGGGGCCCCAATGTCAACGGGGAGAGGTACAGGAACTGGAAGAACTCTCACTCCATTAATGTACAGTTGGTGTGTGAGCATGCCCAGTACACCATGTTGGTGAATGTCCGTTATCCTGTCAGCAGCCACCAGACCTTCATTCTGAAGCAGTCAGCCGGTCCCAACACTTCGGGGCTCCATGGAAAACAATAATGTGGCTAATCGCAACAAAGACAATCCCCCTCTGGACACCGCTCATGTTTCTACACCCCCAAACCACCTCCGACCGTCAACCAACCTCACACAATTAACTTGTGTATAACGTGAGCAATGGAGTCACCAGGAACATGGTGGAACAGACCATCGGTGTGATGAAGCAATGTTTCTGATGTCTGAACCGCTCGGGGAGAGCCCTCCAGTACACACTGGAGCAGGTGTCCAAGTTCATGGTGTTCTGCTGCACCCTTCATATCAACAGCATCATGAGGTCACAGGCATTGGCATCAGAAATCCGGAGGCTACCTCAGGAGGAGGAGGAGAAGGATGCAGGGAGGATATTTCCTGGATGCCTTCCACCCGGATAGGCTGTCGGAGAGTCCTTGCTAAGATACCGGTTCCCATAAGACAACTTCCCTTTCCCACCATGGATCCCCCATTCTCCACCATTACACCCATCTGAGACGCCCCATCACAGCGTCCCCGTGGGCATCCTCCTGCAATAAAACAATCAGAATTATTACAGCAAAGAGGAGTTATTCAGCCCATCGTTACTGCTGTGGCTCTCCGAATAAGCAATTCACCTAATCCCATCCTCTGCCTTTTTCCCATAACCCTACATATTCTTCCTTCTCATAGACCAGTTTGTTCAGCTTCAGCATGGTTCTAGATGTGGTCACCCCACAGATTTAGATTATGCAGGGAGAGAGGGAATGGGTGATCAGCAGGCAGTAAAAAAGAACTAGTCAGGTAGTGGAGGAGACCCCTGAGTCCATCTCACTCTCTAACAGGTATTCAGTTCCGAATGCTGAGGAAAGTGATGCTTCACCTCGGGAGTCCAGCCAGAGCCAAGTCCATGGCGCCACGGGTGGCTCAGCTGCAGAGTGGGATACAGGGATGAATGGAAGAGCCATAGTGATAGGTGAGTCAATAGTCAGGGGAACAGACAGACGTTTCTGTGGCCACAGACGTGAATACAGGATGGTGTGCTGCCTCCCTGGTACCAGGGTCAAGGACCTCAGTCAGCAACGGCAGAACATCTTGAAGCAGGAGGGGAACAGCCAGACGTCGTGGACCACATGGGAACCAATGACATAGGTAGAAAGAGGGATGTGATCTTGCAGTCAAAATATAGGGAGGTGGGGAAGAAATTAGCAAGCAGGACCTCAAACATAGTCAAAAAGTGGAATTCTCCAGATTACTTGCAGTGCCAGGTGCAACTTAGTATAGAAATAGAAAGATAAGGCAGATGAATACCTGGCTGGAAAGTTGCTGCAGGAGGGAGGGATACATATTCCTGGTAAACTGGGACCTGCTCTGTGGGAGATGGGACTTTTACAGGCCGAACGGGTTGCACGTGAACAGAGCCAGGACTGGATTCCTTGCGGAACGTTTTAGAAAATAGAACACAGAACAGTACAGCACAGTATAGGCTCTTCGGCCCTCGATGTTGTGCCGAAACTTTAACCTACTCTAAGATCAAACTAACTACGTACCCTTCATTCTACTATCATCCATGTACCTATCCAAGAGTCGCTTAAATGTCCCTAATGTATCTGCTTCTACTACCACCACTGGCTGTGCATTCCACGCACTCACCACTCTCTGTGTAAAGAACCGACCTCTGACATCTCCCCGAAACCTTCCTCCAATCACCTTAAAATTATGCCCCCTGGTGATAGCCCTTTCCACCCTGGGAAAAAGTCTCTGATTATCCACTCTATCTGTGCCTCTCATCATCTTGTACCCCTCTATCAAGTCACCTCTCATCCTTCTTCGCTCCAATGAGAAAAGCCCGAGCTCCCTCAATCTTTCTTCGTAAGGCATGCCCTCCTGTCCAGGCAGCATCCTGGTAAATCTCCTCTGCATCCTCTCTAAAGCTTCCACATCCTTCCTATAATGAGGCAACCAGAACTGAACACAATATTCCAAGTGTGGTCTAACCAGGGCCTTATAGAGCTGCAGCATAACCTCGCAGCTCTTAAACTCAATCCCCCTGTTAATGAAAGCCAAGACACCATGCGCCTTCATAACAAACCTATCAACTTGGGTGGCAACTTTGAGCGATCTATGGACATGGACCCCAAGATCCCTCTGTTCCTCCACACTACCAAGAATCCTGTCTTTAAGCTGGTATTCTGCATTCAAATTCGACCTTCCAAAATGAATCATTTCACACTTTTCCAGGTTGAACTCCATCTGCCACTTCTCAGCCCAGCTCTGCATCCTGTCAATGGCCCGCTGCAACCTGCAACAACCTTCCACACTATCCACAACTCCAGCAACCTTCGTGTCATCGGCAAACTTGCTAACCAAGCCTTCCACTTCTTCATCCAAGTCATTTATAAAAATCACAAATGGCAGAGGTCCCAGAACAGATCCCTGCAGAAGACCACTGGTCACCGAGCCCCATGCTGAATACTACCACCCTCTGTCTTCTATGGGCCAGCCAATTTTGTATCCAGACAGCCAACTTCCCCTGTATCCCATGCCTCCTCACTTACTGAATGAGCCTACCATGGGGAAACTTATCAAACGCCTTGCTAAAATCCATATACGCCACATCCACTGCTCCTCCTTCGTCACTGTGTTTTGTAACATCTTCAAAGAATTCAATAAGGCTTGTGAGGCATGACCTGCCCCTCAAAAAGCAATGCTGACTGTCTCCAATCAAACCATGCTTTTCCAAATAATCATAAATCCTGTCTCTCAGAATCCTCTCCAATAATCTGTCCACTACCGACGTAAGACTGACTGGTCTAAAATTCCCAGGGTTATCCCTATTCCCTTTCTTGAACAAGGGAACAACAGTTGCCACCCTCCAATCATCCGGTACTACTCCAGTGGACACTGAGGACGCAAAGATCATCGCCAAAGGCGCGCAATCTCTTCCCTCGCTTCCCGTAATATCCTTGTGTATATCCCGTCTGGCCCCGGGGACTTATCTGTCCTCATATCATTCAGAATTTCCAGTACATCCTCCCTCTTAACCTCAACCTGTTCTAGCATATCAGCCTGTTCCACGCTGTCCTCACAAACGACCATCCTCCGCTCACGAGTGAATACTGAAGCAAAGTATTCATTTAGGACCACCCCTACCTCCTCCGACTCCAGGCACAAGTTCCCTCCACTATCCCTGATCGGCCCTACCCTCACTCTGGCCATCCTCTTGTTCCTCACATAAATGTAGAACACCTTGGGAGTTTCCTTAATCCTACCCACCAAGACTTTTTCAAGTCCCCTTCTAGCTCTCCTAAGTCCATTCTTCAGTTCCTTCCTGGCTACCTTGCAACCCTCTAGAGCCCTGTCTGATCCTTGCTTCCTCAACCTTAAGTAAGCTTCCTTCTTCCGCCTGACTAGCTGTTCCACATCACTTATCATCCAGGGTTTCTTCACCCTACCATCCCTTCCCTGCCTCATCGGGCCAAACCTATCCAGCAGTCGCAGCAAGTGCTCCCTAAACAACCTCCACATTTCTGTTATGCATTTGCCTGAAAACATCTTTTCCCAGTTTATGCTCCCCAGTTCCTGTCTAATAGCCTTGTAATTTCCCTTCCCCCAATTATATATTTTCCCATCCCGTCTGCTCCTGTCCCTCTCCATGACTATGGTCAGGGAGTTGTGATCACTATCACCGAAATGCTCTCCCACCGAGAGATCTGCCACCTGGCCTGGTTCGTTGCCAAGCACCAAGCCCAACATAATCTCCCCTCTAGTCGGCCTATCTACATATTGAGTCAGGAAACCTTCCTGGACACACCTGACAAAAACTGATCCATCCAAACGATTTGCACTAAGGAGGTTCCAATCAATATTAGGGAAGTTGAAGTCACCCATGACAAAAACCCTGTTACTTCTGCACCTTTCCAAAATCTGCCTCCCAATCTGTTCCTCCGTGTCTCTGTTGTTACTGGGGGGTCTACAGAAAACTCCCAACAAAGTGACTGCTCCTTTCCTGTTTCTGACTTCCAACCATAATGACTCAGTAGACACACCCTCCTCCACGACCTCCCTTTCTGCAACTGTGATACTATCCCTGATTAGCAATGCCACTCCCCCACCTCTATAACCTCCCTACCTATTCCTTTTCAAACATCTAAACCCAGTGACATCCAACATCCATTCCTGCCCCTGTGATATCCCCGTCTCTTTAATGGCCACACTGCTAGTACTGTTGGAAGGGTTTAAACTAGTTTACCAGTGGGGATGAGGACCTGAGGATAGACTCAGCTGGGACAAAATCAGAAATGAAAATGGAAGGTGGAAAATTAATGGATGAGTCTGGAAGACAGAGGAAATGAGGGTGAGTAAATAAAAAAAGGTTTGGCAGTGCTCAGGGGTATCTATTTCAATGTAAGGAGTGCAGCAAATAAAGCAGATGAGCTGAGGGCAAAGATAGACATGTGGCAGTATGATATCATAGTTATTACAGAAACATGGCTTAAGGAGGGACAGGAATGGCAGCTCAACGTTCCTGGTTACAGGGTTTTCAGACGCAATAGGGAGGGGGTTAAGAAATGAGGGGAATGGCAATTTTGGTCAAGGAATCTATTGCAGCTGTGAGGAGGGATGATATGTTGGAAGGTACATCAACTGAGGCGATATGGATTGAGCTAAGGAACCAAAAAGGATAAATCTCATTGCTGTTAGTGTGATCCCGTCAGCCAAACAGTCCGAGGGAGTTAGAAGAGCAGATATGTAGGCAAGTCTCTGAGAAGTGCAAGAACAATAGGGCAGTAATAGTAGGGTATTTTAATTACCCCAATATTAACTGGGATAATTTTAGTATGAAAAGAATTAATGGAACAGAAATCTTGAGGTGCATTCAGGAGAACGTTTTTGGCCAGGATGTAACAAGTCCAACAACAGAGGGTGCAGTTTTAGACATTGTTTTTGGAAATGAAGATGGGCAGGTGGAAGGAGTGGCAGGGAAGAGCATTTTGGTGGGAGTGATCATAATTCAGTTAGTTTTAACTTAATTACGGAACAGGACAAGAGGTATATCAGGAGTTAGAGTTCTCAATGGGGAAAGGAGAATATTACTAAACTGAGGAGTGAAAGTGGACTGGAAACAGCTGTTTCAAGGTAGTTCAGTCTCAGAGCAGTGGGAGGCATTCAAAGGGGAGATTCCAGAGGTTCAGGATAAACATGTTCCCACAAAGAAAAAGTGTGAGGCGGCCAAATCTGGAGTCCCATGGATGTCAAGGAGCCGACAGGGTAGGATAACGCAGAAAAGGAAAGCTTCTGTCCGACACTGAGAACTCAATACTGCAGAAAGCCGAGAGGAGTATAGAAAGTGGAGGGATCAGATCAAAAAGGAAGTGAGGAAAGGAAAGTGAAGGTATGAAAGAATATTAGCAAGCAAAATCAAGGTGAACTCAAAGATGTTTTCTCAATACATTAAGAGGAAGAGGATAACTAAGGGGAGAGTAGGACCCATAATAGATGAGAAAGGTAACCTTTGTATAAATGTGGAAGATATTGGTATGGTTCTTATTGAGCACTTTGCGTATGTCTTCAGAAAAGAGGGGGGATTTAGATATTGTCGTTAAGGAGGAAGAGTGTGAATTATTAGATATGATAAACATAGGGAGAGAGGAAGTATTAATGGGATTAGCATCCTTGAAAGTTGAAACATCACCAGAGCCGGATGAAATGTTCAAAGAAGCAAGAGAGGAAATAGCAGAGGGTCTGCCTACCATCATTTCCCAATCTCACTAGATACAGTTGTGATGCTGGAGTTTTGGAGAATTGCTAACGTTGTCCCTCTGTTTAAAAAGGGAGCGAAGGATAGTCTGAATAATTACAGGCTAGTCAGTATAACATCAGCAGTGGGCAAATTATTGGAATCTATTCTGAGAGACGGGATAAACTGTCAATTAGAAAGGCTCAGGTCAATCAAGGACAGTCAGCATGGATTTGTTAAGTGACTCTCTTGTTTGACCAAATTGATCGAATTTTTTGAAGCTGTTACAAGGAATATAGATGAGGGTAGTGCAGTTGATGTGGTCTACATGGATTTTAGCAAGGCTTCTGACAAGGTCCCACATGACAGCCTGGTTCAAAAAATAAAATCCCATGGCATCCAGAGAAATGCAGCAAGGCGGATACAAAATTGGCTCAGTGGCAGGAAACAAAGGGTAATTTATTGACAAGTATTTTTGCGACTGGAGGACTGTTCCCATTGTCATTCCACAGGGCTCAGTAATGGGTCCCATGCTTTCTGTGGACTATATTAAAGATTTAGATGTAAATTTAGGGGGTATGATCAAGACATTTGCAGACGACACAAAGATTGGCCATGTGGCGGATAGCGAGAAGGATAGCTGTCGGCTGCAGGAAGATATTGACGGTCTGGTCAGAAGGGCAGAAAAATGGGAATCGACCTGGATAAGTGTGAGGTGATGCTATTGGGGAGCTCAAACAAGCAAAGGAATACACGATTACTAGGACAATACTGAGAAGTGTAGAGGAAGTAAGGGACTTTGGAGTGAATGCCCACAGATCCCTGAAGATAGCGGGATAGGTCAATAAGGCAGTTAAGAAGGCATATGGAATCATTTCCCTTTTCAGCCTAGGTATAGAATGCAAGAGCTGGAACTGTATAAATCATTGGTAAGGCCACAACTTGAATACTGTGTGCAGTTCTGGTAACCACATTACAGAAAGGAGGCAATTGCACTAGAGAGGGTACAGAGGAGATTTACGAGGATGTTGCCAGGACTGGAAAAATGCAGCTATGAGGAAAGATTGGACAGGCTGGGGTTGTTCTTCATGGAACAGAGAAGGCTTGAGGGGAGATCTGATTGAAATGAACAACATTTTGTGGGGCCTGCATTGAGTGGAGGTGAAGGGTCTATTCACCTTAGCAAAAAGGTCAGTGACTAGGGGACATAGATTTAAAGTGATTGGCAGAAATATCAGAAGGGAGTTGAGGAAAAACATGTTCACCCAGAAATACAAATTGCCTCAGTGACAGGAAGCAAAGGGTAATTGTTGACGGGTATTGACTGGAGGACTGTTACCAGTCGTGTTCCAGAGGGCTCGGTACTGTGTGCCCTGCTTTTAGTGAGGGTCTGTAACTCACTTCATGAAAGGATGGTTGAGGCAGAAACCCTCTACTCATTCAAAAGGAGTCTGGATGTGCACCTCAAGTGTCATAATCTGCAGGGCTACGGATCAAATGATGGAAGGTGTGATTAGAATAGGTCGATAAATTTTCGGCTGGCATAGACACGATGAGCCAAGGTACCTCTTTCTGTGCCTTAAATTTTCTACGATTCTATGATTCTTTAACACGAAACACGCTATCCTCGTTAACACTCACAATTCTGTTAACAAACTATCAAGATGATCAGAAATGATTTTCCATGAAGCTATCCGTGCTGCTTGTCATTTATTAAGACATGATTTTACAAGTAAGAAATATTTTTGTGCTGGGTTATGGCCTCCAGAATTTTCCAATAATCAACATTAGGCTGATAGTTACAAGGCTTATCCAACCTCTCCTTCTTTAAACAGGGTGTAACATTTACAGCCCTTCAGTTCTCTGGCATTTTTAAAAATTCATTCATGGGTTGTGGACATCGCTGGCCAGGCCAACATTTATTGCCCATCTCTAATTGCCCATGCGAAGGTGGTGGTGAGCTGCCTTCTTGAACCACTGCAGGTACACCCACAGTGCTGTTAGGAAGGGTGTTCCAGTATTATGAACCAGCGACAGTGAAGGAACGGCAAGATAGTTTCAAATCAGCATGGTGTGTCGCTTGGAGGGGAACTTGCAGGTGGTGGTGCTTCCATACCTCTGCTGCCCTTGCCCTTCTATGTGGTAGAGGTTGTGTGTTTGGAAGGTGCTGTCTAAGGAGCCTTGGTGTGTTGCTGCAGTGCATCTTGTAGATGATACACACTGCTGCTACTGTGCGTCGGTGGTGGAGGGAGTGAATGTTGTGGATGGGGTGCCAATCAAGCGGGCTGCTTTGTACTGGATGGTGCCGAGCTTCTTGAGTGTTGCATCACACTCCTGGCTTGTGCCTTATAGATGTTGGATTGGCTTTGGGGAGTCAGGAGGTGAGTTAATCGCCTCAGCATTCCTCGCCTATGACCTGCTCTTTGAGCCATGGTATTTATATGGCTACTCCTGTTCTGTTTCTGGTCAATGGTAGCCCCTAGGATGTTGATAGTGGTGGATTCAGCTGTGGTAATGTCATTGACTGTCAAGGGAGATGATTAGATTCTCTCTTGTCGGAGATGGTCATTGCCTGGCACTAGTGCAGTGCGAATGATACTTGCCAATTATCAGCCCAAGCCTTGATATTGTCCAGGTCCTGCTGCATTTCTACACGGACTGTTTCAGTATTTTAGGAGTCACGAATGGTGCTGAAAATTGTGCAATCATCAGCCAACATCCCCACTTCTGGTCTTGTGATTGAAGGAAGGTCTATGATGAAGCAGCTGATGATGGTTGGGTCTCGGAAACTACCCTGAGGAACTCCTGCAGTGATGTCCTAGAGTTGAGATGATTGACCTGCAACAACCACAACCATCGTCCTTTGCGCTAGGTATGACTCCAACCAGCAGAGAGTGTTCCCGCTGATTCCCACTGACTCCATTTTTGCTCTGGCTCCTTGATGCCATACTCAGTCAAATGCTGCCTTGATGTCAAGGCAGTCACTCATACCTCACCTCTTGAATTCAGCTCCTTTGTCCATGTTTGAACCAAGGCTGTAATGAGGTCAGGTGCGGTGTGACCCTGGTGGAACCCAAACTGAGCGTCACTAAGCAGGTTATTGCTAAGCAAGTGCTGTTTGGTAGCATTGTCGATGACACCTTCCATCACTTTACTGATGATTGAGAATAGGCTGATGGGGCGGTAATTGGCCGGGTTGGACTTGTCCTGCTTTTTGTGTACAGGACATAGCTGGGCAATTTTTCACATTGACGGGCAGATGCCAATGTTGTAGCTGTACTTGAACAATTTGATGGGGGAACGGAAGTTCTGGAGCACAGGTATTCAGTACTATTTCAGGAATATTGTCAGGGCCCATAGCCTTTGCAGTATCCCGTGCCTTCAATCGTTTCTTGATATCACGCTGAGTGAATCCAACCCTGAGAAGCAGTACTGTATACTCCCCTCCACATCCAGTCTGAACAATGACTGTTCACCACTTCTCTCTGCTTTCTGTCCCTGAGTCAGTGTCATATCCACACTATCACTGTCACATTAATCCATGTCATGACAAGTCTATGAAATATCCACACTATCACTGTCACATTAATCCATGTCATGACAAGTCTATGAAATGTCATCTGATCACAGGCCGTTTGAAAATCTATATACATAAGTGGATATGCATGAGTAGGGGCGAAAGATGTTGATATGGTTCTTAATGAATACTTTGTATCTGTCTGAACAGAAGAGGGGACGATGCAGATACTGTGGTTAAGGAGTAGGAGTGTGAATTATTGGATGTGATATACATAGGGAGAGAGGAAGTATTAATGGGATTAGCATCTTTGAAAGTTGATAAATCACCAGGGCCAGATGAAATGTATTTCAGGCTGTCAAAAGAAGTGAGAGAGGAAAAAGCAGAGGGTCTGACCATCTTTTTCCAGTCCTCACTGGATACAGGTGTAGTGCCAGAGGATTGGTGAACTGTTAACATTGTACCTCTTTAAAAAGGGAGCAAAGGATAGACCGAATAATTGCAGGCCAATCAGTGTAACCTCAGCAGTGGGCAAATTATTGCAATGTATTCTGAGAGACAGGATGAACTGTCACTTAGAAAGGCTCAGGTCAATCAAGGACAGTCAGCATGGATTTGTTAAGGGAAGATAATGTTGACTAACTTGATTGAATTTTTCGACGAAGTCGCAAGGATGATAGATGCGGGTAGTGCAGATGATATGGTCTCCGTGGATTTTGGCAAGGCTTTTGACAAGGTCCCATGTGGCATACTAGGTAAAACAAATAAAGTCCCATGGAATCCAGGGAAATGCAGAAAGCTGGATACAAAATTGGCTCAGTAGCAGGAAACAAAGGGTGATTGTTGACGGGCGTTTTACTGACTTGAGGTCTGTTTCCAGTGGCATTCCACAGGGCTCAGTACTTTTAGTAGTATATATTAACGATTTGAACGTACATGTAGGGGGCATGATCAAGATGTGTGCAGATGGTACACAGATTGGCTGTGCGGTAGGTAGCGAGGACGATAGCTAGGCTGCAGGAAAATATTGATGGCAGAAAATATTGATGGGGCGGCACAGTGGCGCAGTGGTTAGCACTGCAGCCTCACAGCTCCAGGGACCTGGGTTCGATTCTGGGTACTGCCTGTGTGGAGTTTGCAAGTTCTCCCTGTGTCTGCGTGGGTTTTCTCCGGGTACTCCGGTTTCCTCCCACAAGCCAAAAGACTTGCAGGTTGGTAGGTAAATTGGCCATTATAAATTGTCACTAGTATAGGTAGGTGGCAGGGAAATATAGGGACAGGTGGGGATGTTTGGTAGGAATATGGGATTAGTGTAGGATTAGTATAAATGGGTGGTTGATGGTCGGCACAGACACGGTGGGCCGAAGGGCCTGTTTCAGTGCTGTATCTCTAATCTAAAAAAAAATGTGTCAAATGGAATTCAGCCTGGTTAAGTATGAGACGATGCAATTGAGGAGGTCAAACAAGGCAAAGGGATAGACAATCAATGGGAAAATACTGAGAAGTGTAGAGGAAGTGAGAGACCTTGGAGTCAATGTCCACTGATGTCCTGAATGTAGCAGGTCAGGTCGATAAGGTGGTTAAGAAGGCATACGGAATCCTTTCCTTTATTAGCTGAGGTATAGAATACAAGAGCAGTGAGGTTATGCTGGAACTGTATAAATCATTGGTTGGGCCACAACCTGAGTACTCTGCAGTTCTGGTCACCTAATTACACAAAGGATGGAATTGCACTAGAGAGGGTACAGAGGAGATTTACAAGGATGTTTGCCAGGACTGGAAAAATGCAGCTATGAAGAAAGATTAGATACGCTGGGGTTGTTCTACTTGGAACAGAGAAGGCTGAAGGGAGATCTGATTGAAAGGGACATAATTTTGTGGGGCCTGGATAGAGTGGAGGTGAAGAGTCTATTCACCTTAGCAGAGAGATCAGTGACTAGGGGGCAGTGACTTAAAGTGCTTGGTAGAAGGATTAGCGGGGAGTTGAGGAGAAACTTGTTCACCCAAAAATACAAAATGTGCTCAGTGGCAGGAAACAAAGGGTAATTGTAATAATAAAAGCAAAATACTGTGGATGCTGGAAATCTGAAGTAAAACACGAAATGCTGGAAATACTCGGCAGGTCTGGCAGCATCTGTGGAGGGAGAAGCAGAGTTAACGTTTCAGTTCAATGATGAAGGGTCACTGACCTGTAACGTTAACTCTGCTTCTCTCTCCACAGATGCTGCCAAACCTGCTGAGTATTTCCAGCATGTCTTGATTTTATTAAAGGGTAGTTGATGACGGATATTTTACTGACCTGAGGACTGTTTACAGTGGCGTTCCACAGGGTTCAGTACTGTGTCCGCTGTTTACAGTGAGAGTCTAGAAATTACTGCCTGAAAGGATAGTTGAAGCAGAATCCCTCCACTCAGTGAAAAGGAAACTGGATGTTCACCTCAACTGTCATTAACTGCAGGGCTGTGGATCAAATGCTCGAAGATGGGATTAGAATAGGTGGATCATTTTTCGGCCGGTGCAGACACAATGGGCCAAGTGGCCTCTTTCTGTATCTTAAACTTTCTATGATTATATTACATGAAACAATCACAGTTACGTCCTCAACGAACTTGATGAAGATTATCAGGAATGATATTTCATTAACCTTTCCGTGCTGCTTGTCATTTATTATCCCGTGTTTTACAAGCAAGATATATTTTTGTGTTAGGTTATGACCTCTAGAAGTTTCCAACCACCAACATTAGACTGATAGTTACTGGGTTTACCCAACCTCTCCGTTTTAAACAGGGTGTAACATTGACAATCCTCCAGACCTCTGGCGTCACTCCCATATCGAAGGAGGACTGAAAGATTCTGTCCAGTGCTTCTGTCATTTCCACCATTCCTTCCCTCAGTAACCCTCACAAAACCCATGCAGACTTTATAAATGTTCTACTTTATTGTGGTGCAAAAAGTGTTGAATTGAAAGGGGTTAACTGAACCAGTTTGTTCAGTGACTGTAATTAATGTCAGTCACCATGGACCCTAATGGTGTCACTGGAGGGTTTCCCTCTTCTATTAATACAGGACTCCTTTCAATGTGTTTTCCGATAGTATTAGCGGGACCATCAGCTCCGGCACTAAAAGGGATCTGTGGGCTGCAGAGAGAGGGAGAGGAGAGATCAGAATCTGAACAATAGATGGGAATATTACAACAATGGACAGGAGTTTATCCTATTGGTTTGACCGTCTTACTGCAGATTATTATTGGATAACATTAGAATGGCGGATCTATTATGCTCTGAAGATGATTCAACGTATTTACTATCCCATCCTCGCTACTATTGGTGTCCCTGGTAAGTCTCTGTATCCAACTATTAGATTCATAAACCATATTTCACTGATTTAGTGTTCTTGTCATTTAAATCGTGAGAAGACTGAAACCATTATCTTCCGTTTCTGTCACAACTTCATTCCCTGTCTATGATCTGCATCCCCCACGCTGTCCATTGTCTGAGGCTGAACCAGGAAATTTACAACCTCTGGTATCTATTTAATGCTGAGCTGAGTTCATCCCCATATTCTCTCCATCCCCAGCCCGGCCAATTGTTGTGGCCAGGTGAGGAGGGGTCAGAGTGGCTCTTCTTTATTTGAATGCAACAGTGTTTGTCCTTTATAAACAGTGAATATGCTTCACGTCTCAGTGAGTGTTCTACATCTATGATGGTGAAGAAACCGATTGGACAAGTTCTCTTGAGTTTAAACATGAACGAGGTGAGTTTATTAAACTTAACAAGAGAAACCCGATCTGAATAAAATCATAAAAAAACGGAACACACAGTTACATACACAGTCACACGAGAATCACACACACTCAAATAGATTACAGAGTGAGAAGTAAATTTGTGGTTGGATTTGAGTCCAGAATAAGTTTCAAAAAACTCATTCTGTGATGTTGGGCGATTCCGTGGTCTTCCAGCTGAAGTTATATTCTTGACGTCTTTTGCTTGTCGAAGTGCGGTTTGTGGCTGGGTTTTCAGGGTTTTCTTTGAGGCAGACTTGCAGGTGGCTTTCTTCCCCTGGTTACTCTGTCTGCAGCAATCTGTAGGCTTGAGGGGCCCGCAGTCACATGTGGTTTTCAAACTTGTGATGTTAGGTGGAGAGAGAGATGGAGAGCGAGAGAGAGGGGTCACAGCCCTTCTGCTTCTGCACAGTTTGAATCATTGGCTTGTCTGTCTTTGTCCAGGGGAAACTCCCAGCTTTCACAGAGATGGACAGAAGGTCTCATGACTGCCTCAGTGTGTTCTCTGGACCCTTCTAATGAGATTCAAGGTTAGAAACTTCTATCTCCCCAGGGCTCAGGATACCAGTATTTATACTTGGAGGAGTTTGCTCTTTCAAAGTCAATGTGTCAGGGTAGTCTTGCATGCCGTGTTAATGAATGTAATCTTACGTAATTCAATCACTAGAGCAAGCCAATGATATTGGTCCAGGCTCATCAGACATGTGTCTTCTGTTGTAGGCCTTAGAATGTGAAAATGTGTTTCAGATGCCAATTACGGTGGCCATCTTGGCTGCCAGTTTTTTGAAGGTTAACTGTAGGATTTTTTCTATTAAAAGGTTAGTGCAAGTTTCCAATCGATGAATTAAAGTTCCTCATTTGGCATGTTGTGTTATCTTAACACCGGCGCATCACATGGAAAGAAATGTGATAACGGGAACATTTCATTTCAGAACTCTGGGAAGAAAAAGAAAGAAATACACATGCATTCTCAATAATCACTTCTCAAATTCACACATTAATCTTAGAATTATTGCAGCTGACATTGTCTGTTACAGCTGTACTGATTTAACTTTTTTGGCGTTTTGTCTGGGATGGTTATGTGTCGGGTTCGACGCTGGACAATGCATCAACGATTGCATTGTTTACCTTTTCTCTCCTCTAATGAAGTTTTAACTACTCAGGTTCCTGCACCTTAACAATCTTTCTCCCTAAACCGACAGTGTGTAATAAATTGTTTTTTTAGACCCTGTGAGGTGTCTGAGATTTCCTCTGGGCCTTTGTTCTTGCTGAGTTCGCCTTTGAAATTGTTGTGTTTGATTAGCTTTGGGTTTGGGATCTGATCATTGTGTTCTTCAGTGGGGAGATCCACACTGACCTTACTTTTAGCTTTCTGGTGAGGTACCCAAGTGCTGTTTACTTTAGGGTACGTTCCCTTCACTTTTCCCTTTACGTTGGGAAGAATCATTTTTTATCTACCCTATGTCCTCTGGGACATTACTGCTCGCAGGTCTTTGTCCAGCTTTCGTTGCACTCTGCAGCAGCACTTCGACTAGGTGAGGCATCTCCCTCACCATTGACACGCCTTTTTGGGACCTTTCCTTGTCCTTGCACGTTTCTGTAAATGCTGTTAGCAGCCTTTTTAGGGTGCCTCTTTGACCTGCATTTAAGGAGGAGAGCGTAGGGTCTGATGGATCTCACATTTCAGGGTTGGCTATTCGGAGAGTAGGGGGTTCCAGTTGGAATCCTCCTGGTCCTCCTCTAACCTATCCTCACCGCCCTTTCCAATCCTTCCCTCCTGACTGCCTGACAGATCTGTACTTGGCTGTTCCCTCCACAGCCTTTGCTTTTTGCCTTTGGTCTGGAGTGTCAATTAAATAATGTACCTGACTATTCCTTTTGCCACTCGATATGGACCACTGAACCGGGATTTCAGGGGTTCACCCTGCAGTGGGAATAGTAACAATACATGGTCTCTGTCCTGAAATGTTTTAGCCTTGGCATTTCTGTCTCCTTACCTTTTCATCGCTGCCTGGGTGGTCTTTAGGTGCTCCCACAGCATAGAAATGCAGTCTAATATGGAAGACTCATCCCTGTGTCCCAAAAACCTCTCCTTGATTAGTTTAAGGGAACCTCTCACCACGTGTCAATAAAATAATTCAAAGAGAATAAAGCCAGTGGAATCATTGGATAAGTCCCTGGAAACCAACAGGAGAAATCCCAGCCCTTTGTCCCAGTCATGGGGTTGCTCATAGCAGTATGGCCTGATCATTGTCTTTGGGGTCTGATCGTACCGCTCCAAAGCCCCTTGTGACTATGGATGGTAGGTGGAGGACTTTATTTATTTACTTATTTTATTTATTTAGAGATACAGCACTGAAACAGGCCCTTCAGCCGACCGAGTCTGTGCCGACCATCAACCACCCATTTATACTAATCCTACATGAATCACATATTCCTACCACATCCCCACCATCCCTCAACTCCCCTCCCACCAACCTATACTAGGGGCAATTTATAATGGCCAATTTACCTATCAGCCTGCAAGTCTTTGGCTGTGGGAGGAAACCGGATCATTTGGTGAAAACCCACGCGGTCACAGGGAGAACTTGCAAACTCCGCAAAAGCAGTAAACAAAATCGAACCCAGGTCGCTGGAGCTGTGAGGCTGCGGTGCTCCAGATTACCTATGACCTTATAAAAAAAAATGGACATAAAATGTGTGTCCTGATCGGACTGGATCTCAGCAGGCAACCCATATAGGGTAAAGAACTGGGTTTGCCCCTTCACCATAGCCTTGGCAGGGATCGTTCTTCGGGCGAATGGCCTCTGGGAATCGGGTCACCACATCCATAATGGTGAGAAGATACTGGTATCCCTTTTTGTTTTCAGCAGGTGACCCCACAATCCACCATCACTCTGCTGAAGGGGTCCCCAAAAGCTGGTATGTGAATTAGGGTGCAGGCTTTATTGCAGGTTGGGGCTTCCCCACAACTTAGCACATGTGACTAGTTTTCCGAAACGCCACCACATCTTTGAGAAGTTGTGGCCAGTGAAAATAGTGTCTTCTGCGGGCTTTTATTTTTCATACACCGAAATGTCCATCCATTAGAAGGTCGTGGGCCATTCTTAATATTTCTTTAAGGGACCTCAGCGGCACAACTATCTGGTGAACCACTGTCCACTCTTCATCCTCTGCTCTGTGAGGAGATCTCCACTTCCTCATCAGCACCTCATTCTTTAAATAGTAACACTCTGCAACTCCCTCTGCTTCAGTTTTGGTTTGGACAGTCTGTGCTATTTTTTAACTCTGGGTCGGGTTGTTGAGCCTCAAATAAGGAAGAACTGTTTAATACATTCTTTGTCTCCTCTAACTTCCCGAAGAAGGTTTCAGACAACCAGAATGTAGGGTAATCCGTCTGCAGTGTCAGTTCAGGGGATTGTTTGGCCATGGACCGAGTCACCACACAATCAGGGAGAATGTCCGGGACCTTCTCCTGTAACTACTCTGTCTCCCGGACCTCTTTTAGTCTCTCTAGATCTACTGGGGAAGCTGCCACCTTTTCCCCTGTCAGATTATTACCCAGGAGCAGTTCGACCCATCACCCGGTAAACTAGGTACAATCCCCATGGTAAAGGGTCATGAAACTGGGTCACACTCCAAGTGCACCGGATATAAAGGTATGGACATATACTGTCTTCCGATACCATTCACTAACGCTCTAGCATTCACTGCACTTTCTTTTTCCCAGCAGAAGGGATTGGGTGGCCCCTGTATCCTTGAGTATGACTATTGTTTTACTTGCCTCACTCAAGGGGTATGGGGTCACTTTTCATTAGGATACAAATTCCTGGTACCTCTCAGGGATTTTGTTTATATTTCCCGCACTCTCTGTGGTGGGTTTACTGGGTCTGACTGACGCAGTTGGAGGCACAGCCTGATCTGTTGTGCTTTCCATCAGGTCCCATTATCCTGCACTGATCTGGTGGTCCCTGATTAATGCTACAGGTTTTCCCATAACTTGCAGCATTCAGCTCGATGGTGATCTGCCTTATTCCAATGGAAACGCACAGGTCTTCGGCCATTACTCCTGCTCTCAGTGCCGTCCTATTTGGCCTGAGGATGGTCCCCTGGGTGTCAAGCTTTTCCTCCTTGCCCAAGGCTGATCGGGCTCCTATCACCCTCCCACATTTTGTTCTCGGGTCTTTGTGGTGAATAGGGAAGGGTTTCCCTTTGGGGTTAAGGCTTTGTGTACAAGGGAAAATTCATCAACCAGAATTGCAACCTGCCTGGCTCTTTGAACCTTTCGTTCCTCTTTGTGGGTTTTAATGGTAGGGAGATCGAGTTTTTGAACTCCTTGAGATGGATCACCACTCTAAGGTTCAGATTTGTGGGCTGTAATTTGAGTGTTCGTATCCACTGGTCAAAAGTAAACACAAAAACTGACTTTAAATCTTCTATAGCTACCTAAAAATGAAACGTTTGGCGAAGACAAATGTGGGTCCAATACAGGCAGACTCAGGGGAATTTATAATGGTGAACAGAGAAATGGCAGTGAAGCTAAATGATTACTTTGTGTCTTTCCTCATTGAGGAAGATACAAGGAAATTTCCAGAATTAGAGAGTCAAGGGATTAGGGAGAATGAGGACATGAAGGAAATTAATATTAGTAAGAATGTTGTATTGGAGAAATTAATGGGGCTGAAGTTTGATGAGGCCCCAGGATCTGATATTCTGCATTCCAGGGTGTGGGAAGAGATAGCTATGGAGATGATGGCTGCATTGGTGACTATCTTCAAAAATTCTATAGATTCTGGAGCGGTTCCTGCAGATTGGAAGGTAGCAAATGTCACCCCACTATTTAAGCAGGGAGGGAGAGTAAAAACAAGGAATTATAGACCTGCTTTCGTGCATCAGTCGTTGGGAAAATGCTGGGACTGTATTCTAAAGGATGTGATAAATGGACAGTTGGATAATAATCTATTTGGGCATCGCAAACATGGATTTATGAATGAGAAATCATGTTTGACGAAACTGTTGGAGTTTTATTGGGGATGTTAATAACAGAATTGATAAAGGGGAGTCGGTGGACGTGTTATAATTGAATTTTCAGAAGGCTTTTGATAAAGTACCCCACAGGAGGTTGGGTAGCAACATTAAAGCACATGGGATAGGAGGTAATATACTGGCATGGATTAAAGATTGGTTAACAGGCAGTAAACAGTGAGTAGGAAGAAACGGGTCATTCTCACTTTGGCAGGCTGTGATTAGTTGTGCACTGCAAGGATCAGTACTTGGGCCCCAGCTGTTAACAATATATGTCAATGATTTGGATGTGGGGACCAAATGTAATATTTCCAAGTTCGCACATGACACAAAACTAGGTGGGAATGCATGTTGTGAGGAAGATGCAAAGCGTCTTCAAGGGGATTTGGACAGACATTGTGACTGGGCAAGAACATGGCAGATGGGATATAATATGGACAGATATGACGTTATCCATTTTGGTAGGAGGAACAGATGTGCAGAGTATTTCTTAAATAGTAAGGGATTAGAAAGTGTAGATGTACAAAGGGAACCGTGTGTCAGTAAGTCACTGAAAACTAACATGCAGTGCAGCAAGCAATTCGGAATGCTAATGTTCTGTTAGCCTTTATCACAAGATGATTTGAGTACAGGAGTAGTGAAGTCTTACTTCATGTGTATAGAACCTTGCTTAGACCACACCTGGAATATTGTGTGCAGTTTGGGTCCCCTTACCTTAGGAAGGATATTATTGCCATAGAGGGAGTGCAATGAAAGTTCACCAGACTTGTTCCCGGGATAGCGAGACTGTTCTATGAAGAGAGAAACTGGGCTTGTATTCTCCAGAGTTTCAAAGAATGTGTCGGGATCTCATTGAACCCCACGAAATAATTAAAGAGATAAACAGCGTAAATGCGTGTACAATATTTCCCCTGGTTGCGGAGTCGAGAACTAATGGATACAATTTCAAAATAAGGGGGAAGCCACTTAGGACAGAGATGAGGAGAAATTTCTTGACTCAGAGGTTTCTGAATCTTTGGAATTCTGCATCCCAGACGGATGTGGAATCTCAGTCGGTGAGTATGTTTAAACTATAGATTGACAGATTTCTAACTGCAAATGACAAAAAGGGGATATGGAGATAATGTGTGAAAAAGGCATTGAAGTGGATGATCAGCCATGGTCATATTGAGTGGTGGAGCAGCCTCGATGGGCTGAATGGCCTACTCCTGCTGCTATGTCCCTGTGTTCGGAAGCTGCTTAACTCTTTCAAACTCGAGATCACTTTAGTCAGGCTGCTTTCGGAGGGTTTGGAATGTTTGACGGTACACTTCCGGTACTATCTCATGTACGCCCAGCATTGCATTTTTAGTCATCTCATAATCTGATGAACTTTCATTGGCAACAGTGAATAAACCTCATGGGATTTTCCTGTTACTTTGTTTTGTCAGAACAGTGTCCAGCTCTCCGCCGGACATTTCAGTTACTTTACAAGCTTTTCAAAAGTGACGGAGAATTCTGCCACATCCTCCTCATTGAACTTTGAAATGAACTGGGTGAAAGGGAGGAAGGCAGAAAGTAGGAAACATCTATCGTTGGGAAATTGTTAGAACCCATTATTAAGGAAGTAATAACTGGATATTTAGAAAGTCAAAACGCAATCCATCAGAGTCAGCATGGTTTTATGAAGGGTAAATCCTATTTGACGAATTTGCTAGAGTTCTTCGAAGCTGTGACAAGAAAAGTGGAAAATGGGGATCCTGTAGATGTATATCTGGACTTACAGAAGACATTTGATAAAGTGCTGCACAAAAGGTTAATACACAAGGTAAGATTACATGGGGTTAGGGCCAATTTATTAACTTTGACAGAGGATTGGCTAACCAACAGAAAACAGAGAGTCGGCAGAAATGGGTCTTTTTCTGGTTGGCAAGATGTAACGAGTGGGGTACCACAGGGTTTGGTCCTTGTCCCCAGCTATTTACAATATATATTTATGACTTGGATGCAGGGATAGAAAGTACTATTGCCAAATTTGCAGATGACACTAAAATAGGTGGGATAGTAAATTGCAATAATTAAATAAGAAATTTACAAATTGATATGGATAGGTTCGGTGAATGATCCAAAATTTGGCAGATGGAGTTTAACGTGGATAAGTGTAAGGTTATCCATTTTGGTCGGAAGAATAGAAAGGCAAATTATTACCTAACTGGAGAGAAACTTCAGAGTGCTTCGGTGCAGAAGGATCTGGGTGTCCTCGTGTATGAATCGCAGAAAGCTTGTTTGGAGGTATATCAGGTGAAAAGGAAGGTAAATTGAATTTTGGTATTTCTTGCTAAACGAATAGAATATAAAAGTAGGAAAGTGCTGCTGCAACTGTACAAGGCATTAATGAGACCGCACCTGGAGTATTGTGTATAGTTTTAGTCTCCTGACTTGAGGATGGATGTAGTTGCATTGGAGGCAGATCAGAGGAGGGTCACCAGATTGATTCCAGGGATAAGGGGGTTGTCTTATGAAGAGAGATTGAGCTCTTTATGCCTTTACTCTCCAGAGTTTAGAAGAATGAGAGTCGATCTAATTGAGGTAGAGAAGATGATTAAGGGGATTGACAAAGTAGACATAGAGAAGATGTTTCCTCTTGAGGGGCAATCTAGAAAGAGAGGTCATTGTTTTAGGATAAGGGATAAGGATTTAAAATAGAGATGAAGAGAAATTTCTTCTCCCAAAGGGTCGTGTGTCTGTGGGATTCACTACCCGGAGTGCAATAGATGCCGGGACATTGAGTAAATTTAAGGAGGCGATAGACAGATTTTTAATTAGTAATGGGTTGAAGAGTTATGGAGAACGGGCAGGAAAGTGGAGTTGAGGCCGAGATGAGATCAGCCATGATCATATTGAATGGCAAAGCAGGCTTGAGGGGCTGAATTGCCTACTCCTGCTCCTACTTCTCATGTTATTATGTTCTTATCTGGATCTTTCCATCAAGAACGGGTGACGTATCCATTAACTCTCTCTCTGTTGTCCATTGATGTATCTGCTGTGTGACGGAGGCCATCTATGTCGGGGAGGTGAATTATACTGCCTGCTCCCTCAGCAGGGAGAGGCAGGTGAGAAGGCCCGTGGCTTTGTCATGATAGCGGGATTCCTGATGGTCTAGGTGTCTCTGCGGGGTCCCCATGGCAACGGGGAGAGGTACAGGAAATGATAGAACTCTCACTCCATTAATGTACAGTTGGTGTGCGAGCATGCCCAGTACATCATGTTGGTAAATGTCCACTATCCTGGCAGCAGCCACCATTCCATCATTCTGAAGCGGTCAGCCGGTCCCAACACATCGGGCCCCCATGCAGAACCAGAATGTGGTTCATGACCTCTAAACTCTAGACACTCCCCTTCCCCACAGAAAACCACCAGGTGAAGCAATGCTTCCGATGTCTGAACCGCTCGGGGGGAGCCCTCCAGTACACACTGGAGCAGGTGTCCAAGTTCATGGTGTTCTGCTGCACCCTTCACATCATCACCATCATGTGGACACAGGCATTGGCACCAGGGATCTGCAGGCTACCTCAGTAGGAGGAGGAGGAGGCAGGGAGGATATTTCCTGGATGATTTCAAACCGGACAGGCTGTCGTAGAGACGCTGCTAAGATTCCAGTTCCCATAGGACAACTTCCCTTTCCCACCATGGATCCCCCTCTTCTCCACCATTATAACCATCTGAGATGCCCCATCACAGCGTCCCCGAGGTAACCATCCTGCAATAAAAACACCAACAAAATGTTTTTCATGATCATCTTTATCCAACAACACATGCAATTATACAAACAAAACTGAACTATTCACCCTTGTGTGTTCCCTTAGTCCCTGTCTTGTGGTTTCCCTCAACCTGCCTACTGCTCCTACACAGTGTTTCCCAGTGACTGCAGCATGGCTGGTGAAAGGCTACTGACCTTCACTGAGGGAGACTGCAGATGGCCTTTCAGGACGTCCCCGAATAGCTCTGGGCCTTGAGGACTCGGATTCAGACTGCACCACCTCGACATGGGCATCAGCTCCAGCAATGTTCACATCTGAGTCCTGTGTATTATAACTCGTTTGTGACCTCGCCCTCCGGTGATCTGACACATGAACTATCCTTTCCCCCTGGCCTGGCTGAAGCTCACTCATGCTCGGTGACTCACCACGTGCAGATTCTGACTCTATACCAGCCTCTAAGGTACACGCACTGTAAGTATTTGATCTGGTGGCTGTGAGTATCAGACCAAATGATGGGGCTTCACCATCAGTGCTCTTCTGCTGCTCTCTTTCTGACTCTGGAACTGCTGTGACTGGGAAGTTGGTGGTATTGGGTTATCATTGGAAAGTATAAAATCAGAAGGGGAGGTTTGAGGTGAAGGATTGGGGGTGGAATGGAATGCTGGAAGTCCATGGTCTTACCATCTCCAGCTTGTACATCAACATTTCTAACGTTTACCAGTTCTGATGAAGGGTCACAGATCTGAAACATGAACTCTGTTTCTCTCTGCACCGATGCTGCCAGACCCACTGAGTATTTCCAGCACTTTCTGTTCAGGTACACAGATGTGCCCCATTGACTAACTTATCTCAGCCTTTTTTTATTAGCTTAAATTTGCACTTCTGGACATCCTCAGATATTCCATTGAGAATAAAATCGCAATTCCCATCATGCACCTCGAAAATCCTTAGTATGTCCGTCTCCCCAGGCGTGCCTGTTTTTCTTCTCGACCAGGTTATCAATTGACTATTTCCTGTGATATGCGAGTGAGATTGTATTTCTGACTTTACTTATTCAAAACTTTCTGAAATTCCCACCCCCCCCACCCCCCACCACGCTCTTAGTGATGAACACACACGTTTGATTGAGTGTAAACTCTCTTTGTTTGCCAAATGTCCTACCCAATCTCAGCAATGACCGCTCAACGGAGTTTGCTATTTTTCACAAACCAAGTAAACCAAGACTAATATCCCGATCTCTGTGTTCCCTCTCCTACACCACTGTAAGGTCTGATCTACAGTCACAGATTACCCAAAAGGAGGTGAAAGGGCCACAAGCAGTTTATTGAGGAGTGACGGTTCAAATACAGCACAAAATCAGAATAAACATAGTAGAGCAACAATATGTGACAGATGAGAAAGGCTTTCTGGCTGTGGATTAGATTTTAGAAGCTATTATTAAAGATTTTATAAAAGGCAGGTAGAAAAATTCAAGGCGATCAGGTAGAGTCAACATGATTTTGTGAAAGGGAAATTATGTTTAACCAATTAACTGGAGTTCTTTGAAGAAGTAACATGGGCTGTGGATAAAGGGGAACTGGTGGATGCACTGTACAAAGATTTCCAGAAGGCATTTGATAAGGTGCCACACAGAACATAGAACATAGAACAGTACAGGCCCTTCGGCCCACGATGTTGTGCCGAACCTTTAACCTACTCTAAGATCAAACTAACTACCTACCCTTCATTCTACGATCATCCATGTGCCTATCCAAGAGTCGCTTAAATGCCCCTAATGTATCTGCTTCTACTACCACCGCTGGCAGCGCATTCCACGCACCCACTACTCTCTGTGTAAAGAACCTACCTCTGACATCTCCCCGAAATCTTCCTCCCATCACCTTCAAATTATGCCCCCTGGTGATAGCCCTTTCCACCCTGGGAAAAAGTATCTGGCTATCCACTCTATCTATGCCTCTCATCATCTTGTACCCCTCTATCAAGTCACCTCCCATCCTTCTTCGCTCCAATGAGAAAAGCCCTCGCTCCCTCAATCTTTCTTCGTAGGACATGCCCTCCAGTCCAGGCAGCATCCTGGTAAATCTCCTCTGCACCCTCTCTAAAGCTTCCACATCCTTCCTATAATTAGGCGACCAGAACTGAACACAATGTTCCAAGTGTGGTCGAACCAGGGCCTTATAGAGCTGCAGCATAACCTCGCAGCTCTTAAACTCAATCCCCCTGTTAATGAAAGCCAAGACACCATACGCCTTCTTAACAACCCTATCAACTTGGGTGGCAACCTTGAGCGATCTATGGACATGGGCCCCAAGATCCCTCTGTTCCTCCACGCTACCAAGAATCCTGTCTTTAAGCCTGTATTCCGCATTCAAATTCGACCTTCCAAAATGAATCACTTCACACTTTTCCTGGTTGCACTCCATCTGCAACGTCCCAGCCCAGCTCTGCATCCTGTCAATGTCCCGTCGCAACCTACAACAGCCTTCCACACTATCCACAACTCCAGCAACCTTCGTGTCATCGGCAAACTTGCTAACCCAGCCTTCCACTTCCTCATCCAAGTCATGTATAAAAATCACAAAGAGCAGAGGTCCCAGAACAGATCCTTGTGGAACACCACTGGTCACCGAGCTCCATGCTGAATAGTTTCCATCTACTACCACCCTCTGACTTCTATGGGCCAACCAATTTTGTATCCAGGCAGCCAACTTTCCCTGAATCCCATGCCTCATAACTTTCTGAATGAGCCTACCATGGGGAAACTTACCAAACTCCTTGCTAAAATCCATATACACCACATCCACTGCTCTTCCTTCATCAATGTGTTTCGTCACATCTTCAAAGAATTCAGTCAGGCTTGTGAGGCATGACCTGCCCCTTACAAAGCCATGCTGACTGTCTCTAATCAAAGGTTATTGCGGAAAATAAAAGCTCATGGTGTCGGCAAACTTGCTAACCCAGCCTTCCACTTTCTCATCCAAGTCATGTATAAAAATCACAAAGAGCAGAGGTCCCAGAACAGATCCTTGTGGAACACCACTGGTCACCGAGCTCCATGCTGAATAGTTTCCATCTACTACCACCCTCTGACTTCTATGGGCCAGCCAATTGACACGAAGGTTGACACGAAGGTTGCTGGAGTTGTGGTTAGTGTGGAAGGCTGTTGTAGGTTGCGACGGGACATACTGGCATGGTCTCTCTGTCTCTCTCCCTGACCACACATTTCATCTCTCCAGCTCCACTGGTGCTGTGGAAGTTTGGATCCATAAAATGGTGTGAGCTGCACTGCTGGTACCATCCAGCACATTGTACAGGACACCCAGACTGGCCGGGGTGCTCGCGTGGCTGTAACATGCGTGTGTCTGTAGTGTAAGGAAGGGACTGAATATGGTGTCAATCAGCCATTCTGGCAGCTTTGACGTACATCTTTGAAACTTGGTCTGTGTATGTCCACTGACCGCCTGTGTTAGTCTCGCTCAGCTGAACATACATTAAGAAACACGAGGAGCCCCTTCTATTATTATTTAAAAGGACGAGGCATCCAACTTACACGTGAGGGGCTTTTGACTTGCTTCTGCTGTTGTAAAGTTAGTGGAGGTGCTGTGGATGGTTTTCTGGAGATTGTGTTGTGAGCTGCTGCAGACATTCAGGGAGGACAGAGGATTTAGTGATCCAACTCTGGACGACGTCTCGGGACTGTATTTACAGTGTCTCTGGGTCTGTCACATGATCAACAAATGGAGCGGAAGCTGCAGAAAGGGGAAGCACTTTAAAGAGGGCGGAGGAGGGGGCTCTGCCCTACTAACCCTAGGCTTTCCAATAGCAAAACGAGCAGTGCTCCTAATACCGAGCCCTGGGGAACACCACTGTATACTCCCATCGAGTCCGAACAACAATCTTTCACAACTTCTCTCTGTTTACTGTTCATTAGGCAATGTTATATCCACACTGTCACTGTCCCTTTAATCCATCGGGTTCAGTTTTCCTAACCTGTCTATTGAATGTCTGTTGATCAAACACCTTTTGAAAGTCCATATATATAACCTCAATCACACCACCTGCATCAACCCTCTCCATTGTTTCATGAAAGAACTCCACCAAGTTTACTTCAGCACCACCTCTCTCCACTCCTCCACTGTTGGTAAATTATCAGACTGCTTATCCGACATCCAGTACTGGATGAGAAGAACTTTCCTCCAATTAAATATTGGGAAAATTCAAGTCCATGTTTTCACTCCGCACTCCAGCTCTGTTCTCCGGCTATTGATCCCACCCTGGTAACAGTCTGAGATTCAGACAGACTGTTTACAACTTTGGTGTCACATTTAATCACATAATGAGCTTCTAACATAATACTCACGCAATCATTACAATCGCCTATCTCCACCTCAGTAACAGAGCCTGACTTCACCCCTGTCTCAGCCCTTCTGCTGCTGAAATGCATTCATGCCTTCATTACCCCTGGACATGACTATTCCAGTTCACTCCTGGCTGGTCTACCGCATGCTGCTCTCTGTAAACATAAGGTCCCCCAGAACTCTGCTGCCCATGTCCTAACTCGCACCAAGGCTTGTTCATATATCACTGACTGACATTGACTCATGATCAGGCAATGTCTTTATTTAAATTCTCCACCTTGTTTTCCCTCCATGACCTCACCCCGGGCCTGTGCCTGTAATATCCTCCAACCGCACAACCCTTCAATATATCTGAACACCTCTAATTCATGACTCTTCTACCTCCCTGTTATTAACTGTTCCACCTTTGTTGGCCACACCTTCAGTTGCCTAGGCCCCGAGCACTGGAATACCCTCCTTACACCCCTCCATCTCTCCATCTCTCCACCATGCTTACCTTCTTTAATGTACCCATTAAAACCTACTTCTTTGACCACGCTTTTGGTCCTCTGACCGAATATTTCCTTATATGTCTCGGCGTCATTTTTTATTTAATAATGCTCCTGTGAAGCATCTTGGGATGTTTTATTACATTAAAGACACTACATAAAATAAGTTGTTGTTGTTGACGTTTGCCAGACATGATTTGGAATTCGCATTTCCGTGCTGCTTCTCAATTAATCTCCCATTTTTTTCGAGCAAGGAATACCTGTCGCTTGGTTGTGACCTTTTGAAATTTCTAACCACTGACATAAGACTGACTGGTCACTGCAGGGTTTACCCCATCTCTCCTTTTCTAAACAGGGTGTAACATTTACAACCGTCTCGTCCTCTGTCATAACTTCCCTATCCAAGGAGGATTGGAAGATTCTGTCCAGTGCCCCTTCTATTTCCACATTTACTTCCCTCAGTAACCCTCACACAACCTATCACACTGGGTAAATGTCCTACTTGTTTGAGTTCCAAGAAGTGTTCGATGGAAAGTGGTTAACTGAATATGTTTGTTCAGTGACTGTACTTGAAGTCAATCTCCATGGACCCTAATTGTATCACTGGAGGATTTCCATCTTCTATCAATAAGGGATTCCTTTCAAGGTGTTATCCCATCACGCCAGTGGAGTATCAGCCTCAAAACTTATAGAGATCAGTGGCTCTAGAGAGAGGGAGAGGATAGATCGGAACCTGACAACAATAGATTGGAATG
Source organism: Heterodontus francisci (assembly GCF_036365525.1). NCBI lineage: Eukaryota > Metazoa > Chordata > Chondrichthyes > Heterodontiformes > Heterodontidae > Heterodontus > Heterodontus francisci. Next base: position 4,623,321 of record NW_027141724.1, read on the forward strand.
TTACAACAATGGGTCAGATTCTGAGAACAATAGATTGGAATGTTACAACAGTGGGCAGAGGTTTATCGTGGCCTCTTTACATGCTTTCAACGCATGATTCGCTGTCTTTAACATCTCGGATCTATTTTACTCTGCTGATTATTCAACACATTTACTATCCCATCCTCGCTACTGTTGCTGCCCCTGGTAAGTTTGGCAATACAGCTATTGATTTTATAAACCATGTTTAACTGCATTACTGCTCCTGGAATTTACTTTGCCCTCCTTGCTGCTGTTGTTATTCCTGGTGAATATCTCTCTCCAGCTATTAGCTCTACATACTATTGCTATCTGTAAAATAGTTCTTGAAATTTGCTCTCATCTTTCCTGCTGCTACTGCCCCTGGTAAGTCTCTATTCCCACATATAATATCTGCCAACCCTGGTTCACTGAAATACTGGTCAAGTACTTTAATTATTTTTGAAGACTGAAGACAGTATCATTGTTTTCCATAAGAAATTCTGTCCCCTATCTGAGAACCACATACCCGTCCCTGCCCAATGTCAGAGGTTGAACCAGACAGGTTACAACCTCTGTGTTCTGTCTAATCCTGAGCTGAGTTCATCTCCATATTCTCTTCATCACCAACCCTGCCTACTACCACCTCTGTAATATCACCCATCTCCACCACTGCCACAGCCCATCTGCTGCATACACCCTCATACGTATCACTGTTGAATCCACACTTGACTGTTCCAATTTTATCCTGGTCACCTTCCCAGTTATAAACCTCCATAAACCACAGTCCATCCAGAATCCTGCTGCCTGTATCCTAACTCACACCAAATCCCGATCACCCATAACCCCTGTGCTCACTGATCTACATTGGCTCCGGCCTGGCAGCACCTTAATCTTAATATTCTCATTCTTGTGTTTGAATCCCTCCATGGCCTCACCCCTCCCATTAGTCTCATTGTGTTCATTCCCATATCCCAGAAAAACCTTTGCCATCAAATCTATTTCCATGTTTCCTTTGAAAGTGAGTTTCCTTCCATCTCTATCTGCCTGGTGATCATTTTCAGTTCTACAACACCACTCTTTCCTACACTATGGAAGCCTGGATCCACAAAAGGTGTGAGCTGAGCTACCAGACACTTCTGGCATGATGTGCACACCGCCCCACGCTGTGCAGCATTCTACCCCGGGTGAACATTGTGTGCACTCGTACAATGAGGAGTTATGGAATGTCACATCAAACTGCTATTCCAGTACTTTGATGTACGTCTTTGAAACTTGGTCTGCGCATGTCCACTGACCGCCTGTGTTAGTCACTGTCAGCTGAACAAACATTCAGCAGCACGAGGAACCCCCTCTCGTGTTATTTAAATGTATCAGACATGTAACTTACAGGTGACGGGCTTTTGACTTAATTCTGCTGTTGTAAAGTCAGTGGAGGTGCTGTGGGTGGTTTTCTATAGTTTGTGTTGTGAGTTGCTGCAGACATTCAGGGAGGACAGAGGATTTGGTGACCCAACTCTGGACGAGGTATGGCGACTGTAGTTACAGTGTCTCTGGGACTGTAACATGACTAACAAATGGAGTAGAGGCTGCAGAGAGGGGAAGCTCTGTAAAGAGAGAGGAGGAGGGGACTCTGTCCTACCCACCCTGGGTTTGCCAAGAGCACTTTTCCTACCTACACCTAAGCCAGGAGCAGTGTGTGAGGTGACTCTGATTCAATAAAGAGGTGGTCACAGTGCTGTATTAGCTCCTGTAGCACGACCTGGAGCCTCACACCAGGGGGAGGACGGAGCTGCCAGTGGCCGTTAACGTCGCAGTTTCATTGAACTTCGATGTATCTCGACCTTTCCATGCAGAAGCAGCTGACACACCCATCATTGATTAATGGAATCACTTATGGCACAGAGGGAGTCCATTCTGCCTATCGAGACGGTGCCCGTTCTCTGTTCAGCAATTCACCCAGTCCTGCTCCCACCCTTGATCCCCATAGCCCTGCATGTTCTCTTCCTTCAAATACCCATCCAGTTTCCTTTTGAAATTGGAATGAAGGATCAAATTGGGAGGAAGTAAAGCTGGTAACAGGAGGTCGAAAAGTAGAAAGTGACATTAGAAGCAGGCAACACAAAAGTGAGCATCAACTTGTCTTAGAATGCTGAATGTCAAAATGACAAGGTTAAGGGCGCTCTACCTGAATGCACGCAGTATTCCCAACAAGATTGATGATTTAAAGGCCGAAATGGAGGTAATTATGTCTGATCCAATTGTCATAACGGAAATGTGGCTACAGGGTGACCAAGCCTGAGAACTGAATATACAAGTATGTTCGACATATATGAAGGATAGGCAAAAAGCAAAAGGCAGCGGTGTTGCGCTGATAATATGGGATAGGATCAGTACATTAGTAAGGGAGGATCTCAGGGCTCAAGAACAAAATGTGGAATCTGTTTGGGTGGAGCTAAGAAACAGCAAGGGGCAGTAAAAATTGTTAGGAGTGTTTTTATGGACCACCAAACAGTAGTGGTAGTGTGGGAGATGGCATTAATCAGGAGATTAGAGTGTCATGTAGCATGGGTAATACAGTATTCACGGGTGACTTCAATCTTCATATAGATTGGGTAAACCTAATGAGAACTTCTGCTAGGGATGACAAATTTCTGGAGTGTGTTAGGTATGATTTTCTAGAGCATAAGTTGAGGAACCGATTAGAAAACAGTCTGTTTTCGATCTAGTATAATGTAATGAGACAGGGTTAACTAATGTTATTGTAAAATAACATTTAGGGATAAATGACCATAATAGAATTTCACATGATGTTTGAACGTGCAGTAGTTCAATCTTAAGCCAGGGTGTTAAATTTGAACAAAGTAAATTATGAAGGTATGAGGGGCAAATTGGCCGAGGTGGAATGTAAACATACATTGAAAGGTATGACAGTACATAGGTAATGGATAGTCTTTAAAGAAATATTGCATAATTTACAGAAGCTATACATTCTATCAAGGCACATAGACCCCAAAAGTAAAGGCAGTCAACAGTGGATTACAACAGAAGTTAAGGACTGCATTAGATTAAAAGAAAATGCCTATAAAGTTGCCATAAATAGTAGAAAACCTGAGGATTAGGAGGATTTCAGAATATAACAAAGGAGGATGAAGAAACTGATAAAGAAATGGAGAATAGAATATGAATGATAGCTAACAAAAATATAAAAGCGGACTGTAAAAACGTCTACAGGTACGGAGAAAGGAAACGTTTGGCGAAGATAAATGTGGGTCCATTACAGACAGAGTTCGGAGAATTTATAATGAGGAATAGAGAAATGGCAGAGAAGCTAAATGATTATTTTGTGTCTGTCTTCACTGAGGAATATGTAAGAAATCTCCCAGAATTAGAGATCCAAGATGTTGAGGGAAAGAGGAATTAAAGGAAATTAATATTAGTCAGGAGTTTGTGTTTGTGAAATTAATGGAGCTGATGGTTGATACGTCCCCAGGACCTGATATCCTACATCCCAGAGTGTTGAAAGAGCTCGCTATGCAGATAGTGGATGCATTGGTGATCATCTTACAACATTCGATAGATTCGGGTTCCTGGAGATTGGAAGGTAGCAAATGACACCCCACTATTTAAGAAGGGAGGGAGAGAGAAAACAGGGAATTACAGATCTTTTAACATTACGTTAATCGTTGGGAAAATGCTAGAATCTATTCGAAAGGATGTGATCAATGGGCACTTGGATAATAATGACCTGATTGGCATAGTCAACATGGATGTATGAATAGGAAATCATGTTTAAGAACCTGTTGGTGAGTGGAAGTGAGTGAGTGGGAATGGCCTGGAAATCACTGCCTACGATGGTGGTGGATGCAGAGATAGTGAATGATTTCAAAAAGATATTGGATGGATACTTGAGGGAAATAAACTTGCAGGAATGTGGAGACAGCTGGGGAATGAGACTGTCTGGATTTATCTACAAAGAGCAGGCATAGACTCGATGGGACAAATGGCCACATTCTGTGCTGAAATGACTATGACTCGACGACTCTCTGACAGGGGAATACTATTACTAATGATTTCCTATACTGGGAAAGTTTCTAATGGACTGGGCAGTATCACCCTGTTGAACCCCGTGATCTAAGTGAAATGCTTGATGCCCCAGAACATGGTTAACAAATGTTCTTCACAAACGGAGTAAACCAGTTCAGACCCATTCACAATTCTGGAGTCATTCACAATGGGAAGTAGTTTCTCCTGGTTTTCTCTACATAGGACAGCAACCACGCTTTTCACTGTGTCCCCCACCGCCATGTCAGACGAATGAAGTCTTGTCAGAGTTAAGTGAGATAAGACACGTTGCCTGGGCGAAAGCTGTCTTCATTCGTGTTACTGCTTCAATCCAACCGGGTTAAACCTGGTCATCATCACCATTAGGTAGTTCATAAAGAGGAGTCACAGTCTCTGCAAACCGAGGGATGAGGGTCCACTGATACCCCACAAGCCTGAGGAGAGGACACAGGGCAGTCTTTGAGTTGGACAGGGGTAGACACTGGATGAGGGTCCACTGATACCCCACCAGCCTGAGGATAGGAGACAGGGCAGTCTTTGAGGTGGGCAATGATAAACACTGGATGAGGGTCCATTGATAGCCCACCAGCCTGAGGATAGGAGACAGGGCAGTCTTTGAGGTGGGCAATGATAAACACTGGATGAGGGTCCATTGATAGCCCACCAGCCTGAGGATAGGAGACAGGGCAGTCTTTGAGGTGGACAGGGGTGGACACTGGATGAGCGTCCACTGATACCCCACCAGCCTAAGGATAGAACACAGGGCAGTCTTTGATGTGGGCAGGGGTAGACACTGGATGAGGGACTAATGATACCTCGACCCTGAGGATAGGACACAGGGCAGTCTTTGAGGTGGACAGTGGTAGACACTGGATGAGGTTTCACTACACCCCACCAGCCTGAGGATAGGACACAGGGCAGTCTTTGAGGTGGGCAGGGGTAGACACTGGATGAGGGTCCATTGATAGCCCACCTGCCTGAGGATAGGACAAAGGGCAGTCTTTGAGGTGGACAACGATAAACACTGGATGAGGGTCCATTGATAGCCCACCAGCCTGAGGATAGGACACAGGGCAGTCTTTGAGGTGGACAGGGGTGGGCACTGGATGAGCGTCCACTGATATCCCACCAGCCTAAGGATAGAACACAGGGCAGTCTTTGAGGTGGACAGGGGTCGACACTGGATGAGGGACTAATGATACCCCGACCCTGAGGATCGGACACAGGGCAGTCTTTGAGGTGGACAGTGGTAGACACTGGATGAGGTTTCACTACACCCCACCAGCCTGAAGATAGGACACAGCGCAGTCTTTGAGGTGGATAAGGATAAACACTGGATGAGGGTCCATTGATAGCCCACCAGCCTGAGGATAGGACACAGGGCAGTCTTTGAGGTGGGCAGGGGTAGACACTGGATGAGGGTCCATTGATAGCCCACCTGCCTGAGGATAGGACAAAGGGCATTCTTTGAGGTGGACAGGGGTGGACACTGGATGAGGGTTCACTACACCCCACCAGCCTGAGGATAGGACACAGGGCAGTCTTTAAGGTGGACAGGGGTAGATACTGGATGAGGGTCCACTGATACCCCACAAGCCTGAGGATAGGACACAGGGCAGTCTTTGAGGTGGGCAGGGGTAGACACTGGATGAGGGTCCACTGATACCCCACCAGCCTGAGGATAGGACACAGGGCAGTCTTTAAGGTGGACAGGGTTGGACACTGGATGAGGGTCCACTGATGCCCCACCAGCCTGAGGATTGGACACAGGGCAGTCTTTGAGGTGGACAGGGGTAGACACTGGATGGTCTCCACTTGATGTTCGTCTGGGCTGGTGCAGGATGATCCAACCTGGGCACTTGGAAATTTGACACGATGTTGCACAGCTGGGCCTGAAGTGGATGGTCTTTTAGTCCAGCTCCCAAAGTTAATGCAGCAGTTCCTGTAAAAGGGTTAAATGTGTGGACATGGTCTGTGGTGATGATGAGGAGACCATCGACACATTGCAGCAAGCAGGAAGACTGTGAAAAGCTCATAAGGGCCCGGCCGTACGTTATTGGGAAATAGTGGAGTTATTATGGATCCCCTTGTGACAGTCATTTCCGGGGTATCTCTGGTCCTCAGAAGTGAATGTGAATTTAAATTGTCCCTCGAGCTTTACTGGGATACTCCAATAACGATTAGAGATATCCAGGGTGGTGAAGACAGCCCTGCTGCTGGGAATCAGGGAGAGTAGGATAGGTGTCTTTCAGACATCCGGGATCACACAGGGATGACTGAGTTGAGTTTGTGATGGTCAACAGTCAGTCACCAGCTGCCATACGGTTTTCTAACCGGCCAAATGGGGCAGTTAGTAATGAATATGTCTTTGTGAACTACACCCTGGTATAACAATGACCTGATAGTGTCTGGAATATATGATATAATCTCAGCTCGGTATGAATACTGCTTCATGGAGCATGCAATGGTCAGTTAATTTCTTCGGGTCAGCTCATGTTTCCACAGTTATCTTTATGGGTTGTGAATACACTCAGGACCGACTCGAGAATCACCTGTACTTCAGGGTGATCAGAGGTGTCTGGTTCACACTCCTCTGATATGTTAATCATGAATATTGAAGGTGCACTGGACACCAGAGCAGGGGTATGGTTTAATGTTCTACAGTATGCAAATATAGGGATAATCAATTACTGCTGATAACCTTTGAGCACATTACTGCCCAGTAGTCCATGTCCATTTTGTAGGATCATATAAAAGGGAGGTAGGACTTTGACATTAACTCTGTTGCCACTCCTACACCACTGTAACATCTGATCTCGGGTCACAGATTAACCAAAAGGAGGTCGAAGGGTCACAAGCAATTTATTGCAGGAAAACCATTGGAAAAAAATCGGAGGGACCGGATTAATCTCCACGTCGAGAGGCAGGGATTAATCAGGGATAGTCAGTATAGCTTTGTCAAGGGGAGTTCGTGTCTAACTAAATTGATTTGATTATTTTCGAGGCGGTGACTAGGGGTGTAAATAAGGGTAAAGCAGTAGTCTACAAGGACTTCAGTAAGGCATTTGATAGTGTCTCGCATGGGAGATGTGTTAAGAAGGTAAGAGCCCATGGGATCCAGGGCAATTTGGCAAATTGGATCCAAAATTGGCTTAGCGGCAGGAGGCAGAGGGTGATGGTCAATGGCTGTTTTTGCGAGTGGAAGCCTGTGACCAGTGGTGTACTGCAGGGATCGGTGCTGGGACTCTTGCTGTTTGTCGTGTACATTAATGATTTAGACGTGAATATAGGAGGTCAGATCAGTAAGTTCGCAGCTGACACGAAAATTGATTGTTTTGTAAATAGTGAGGAGGAAAGCCTGAGATTACAGGACCTTGTTGTACTTGTCCATAGATCACTGAAGGCAGCAGCACAGGTAGACAATGTGGTCAGGAAGACGTATGGGACACATGCCTTTATTAGCCGAGGCGTAGAATATAAGAGCAGGGAGGTTATGATGGAATAGTATTAAACTCCAGTTCGGCCACAACTGGAGTACTGTGTATAGTTCTGGTTGCCACACTATAGGAAGGATGTGATGGCAATGGAGAGGGTGCAGAATAGATTCACCAGGATGTTGCCTGGGCTGGAGCATTTCAGCTATGAAGAGCGACAGGAAAGGCTAGGGTTGTTTTCCTCAGAGCAGAGAAGGATGAGGGGTATCATGGTTGTGGGATACAAAATTGTGAGGGGCATTGATAGGTTAGATATGAAGAATCTACTTTCCCTTAGCGGAGGGGTCAATAACCAGGGGGAGTTGATTTAAGGTAAGGGGCTGGAGATTTACAAGGGATTTGAGGAAAATAATTTTCTCCCAGAGGGTGGTTGGAATCTGGAAGGCACTGCCTTAAGAAAGGGTCGGAGCAGGAACACTCACAACATTTCAGAAGTATTTAGATGAGCACTTGAAACGCCATAGCATACAAGGCTACAGGCCAAGTGCTGGGAACTGAGATTAGAATAGTTTGGAGCTTGATGGCTGGCACAGACAGAATGGGCTGAAGGTCCTGTTTCTGTGCTGTATATCTCTATAATTCTGTGACTCTTTGAGGAGTAACAGTTCAAATAGAGCATAACATAAGAAGAGACATAGTGTACATACAACCTGTGGCAGGTGAGAATGGCTTTCAGCTATGGATCAGATGTTAGAAGCTATTATTAAAGACGTTATAGCAGGGCATGTAGAAAAAATCAAGGTGATCAGGAGAGACAACATGGTTTTGTGAAAGAGAAATCATGTTTAACCAATATATTGGAGTTCTTTGAAGAAGTAACATGTAATGTGGATAAAGGGGAACTGGTGGATCTACAGTACTTAGATTTCCAGAAGGCATTTGATAACGTGCCACATCAAACGTCATTGTGGAAAATAAAAGCTCATCATTTAGGGGGTAACATAATTGGCATGGATAGAGGATTGGCTAGCTAACAGGAAGCAGAGTAGGCATAAAGGGGAAATTTTCTGGTTGGCAAGCTGCGACGATTGGTGTGCTACCGCGATCAGTGCTGGGGCCTCAACTTTTTACAATTGATATAAATGATTTTGATGAATGGACCGAAGGTATGCTTGCCAAATTTGCTAATATCTCCAAGATTGGTAAGAATGTAAGTGCTGAAGAGGACATAAGGAGGCTACAAAGGGATATAGATAGGCTAAATGAGTGGTCAAAGAACTGGCAAATGGAGTATAATGTGGGAAAAGGTCAAACTGTCCATTTTGGCTGGAAGACTTCACTGTTACCTCGAGACTTGGTCTGTGCATGTCCACTGTCCGCCTGTGTTATACACTCTCAGCTGAACATACATTCAGCAGCACCAGGAAGCCCCTCTAGTATTATTTAAAAGGACCGGGCATCCAACTTACAGGTGAAGGGCTTTCGACTTGCTTCTGCTATTGTAAAGTTAGTGGAGGTGCTGTGGATGGATTTCTGGAGGTGGTGTTGTGAGCTGCTGCAGGCATTCACGGAGGACAGAGGATTTGGTGACCCAACTCTGGACGATGTATGTGGACTGTAGTTACAGTGTCTCTGGGTCCGTAACATGACCAACAAATGGAGCAGAGGCTGAATAGAGGGGAAGCTCTGCAAAGAACAGGGGGAGGGGGCTCTGCCCTACCCAAATCGGGTTTTCCAAGAGCAAAACGAGCAATGGTCCTAATACCGAGCCCTGGGGAACACCACTGTATACTCACATCGATTCTGAACAACAACCTTTCACCACTTCTCTCTGTTTACTGTTCATTAGCCAATGTTATATCCACACTGTCACTGTCCTTTTAATCCATGAGGTTCAGCTTTTCTAACCTGTCTGTTGAATGTCACTTGATCAAACACCTTTTGAAAGATCATATATATAACTTTAATCACACCACCATCATCAACTCTCTCCATTGTTTCACGAAAGAACTCCACCAAGTTTACCTCACCACCACCCCTCTCCACTCCTCCACTGTTGTTAAATTATCAGACTGCTTATCCGACATCCAGTACTGGATGAGCAGAAATTTCCTCCAATTAAATGTTGGGAAGACTGAAGCCATTGTTTTCACGCCCCACTCCAACTCTGTTCCCTTGCTATTGATTCCATCCCTCTTCCTGTATCAGTCGAAGATTCAGACAATTTGTTTTGCAGCCTTGGTGTCACATTTGATCACAAAATGAGCTTTAACCTCATTTTCAGGATATCATTACAACCGCCTATTTCCACCTCAGTTAGAGCGCCGACTTCACCCCTGTCTCAGCCTATCTGCTGCTGAAACTCATTAATGCTTTCCTTACCCCGAGACATGACTACTCCAACACACTCCTCTCTGATTTCCCGCCTGCTGCTCTCTGTTAACTTAATGTCCTCCAGAACTCTGTTGCCAGCTCCTAAATCGTGCCAAGTCCGGTGCACATGTCACTGACCGACTTTGACTCCTGATCAAGTATTGTCTTTATTTAAATTCTCAACTTATTTTTCCTCCATGACCTCGCCCCCGTCCTGTATCTGTAAGATCCGTCCCCACAACCCTTCAATATATCTGTGCTCCTCTAATTCCAGCCTCTTGTGCATCCCTGATATTAACTGTTCCACCATTGGTGACCACACCTTCAGTTGCCTGGGCTCCAAGCTCTCGAATACCCTCCTTGCACCTCTCCACCTCTCCATCCCGCCACCTCTCCACCACCCTTTCCTCTTTTAAGACACCCATTAAAACCTATCTCTTTAACCACGCTTTTGGTCCTCTGACCTAATAATTTCTTATATCTCTCCGTATCATGTTTTGTTTTATAATGAAGCATCTTGGGATGTTTTATTACATTAAAGGCACTATATAAAATACCTTATTGTTGTTGTCGTTTGCCAGATATGATTTGGAATTCGCATTTGCATGCTGCTTCTCAGTTATTATCCATTTTTGAGCAGGGCATACTTATCTCCTGGTTGTGACCTTTAGAAATTTCCAAACACCGACATTAGATTGACTGGTCAGTAAATACAGGTTTTACCCCATCTCTCCTTTTTTAAACATGCTGCAACATGTAGAACGCTCCAGTCCTCTGTTATCACTCCCATATCCAAGGAGGATCAGAAGACTCTGTCCAGGGCCTATGCTACTTCCACATTTCCTTTCCTCAGTAACCCTCATACATCCCATACAGATCGAGTAAATGTTCTACTTTTTTGAGGTACAAAAAGTGTTGGATGGGAAGTGGTTAACAGAACCTGTTTGTTCAGTGACTGTCGTTAATGACAGTCTCCATGGACCCTAATTGTGTCACTGGAGGTTTTCCATCTTCTATTAATAAGGGATTCCTTTCAAGGTTTAATACCATTGCGCCAGTGGATTATCAGCTTCACCACTTACAGGCATCAGCAGCACCAGAGAGAGGGAGAGGATAGATCAGAACCTGAGAACAATAGATTGGAATGTTACAACAATGGGTCAGAATCTGAGAACAGTGGATTGGAATGTTACAAAAGTGGGCAGAGGATTATCATTGCCTCTTTACATACTTTCTACGTATGATTCGCTGTCTTTACCATCCCAGATCTATTACACACTGTTGATTATACAACACATTTACTATCCCATCCTTGCTATTGTTGGTGTCCCTGGTAAGTTTGTCAATTTTACAAACCATTGTTAACTGCGTTACTGTTACTGGAATTTACTCTGCCCTCCTTACTGCTGCTGTTATTCCTGGTGAATCTCTGTCGCCAGCTTTTAGCTCAACAATCATTGCTCATGATATTATAGTTCTCGTAATTTATTCTCATCTTTCCTGTTGTACTGCCCTGCGAAGTCTTCATTTCCACATATAAGATCTGTAAACCCTGATTCACTGAAATACTGTTCAAGTAATTCTGTTTTTTTTCTCTGAAGCCCGAAGCCAATGTTATTGGTCTCCATAAGAAATTGTGTCCCATATCTGTGAACGACATACTCCAAGTCCAATGTTTGAGGCTGAACCAGACTGTTTGCTACCTCTGTGTTCTATCTAAACCTGAGCTGTGTTCATCTCCATATTCTCCCCATCACAAACCCTGTCGACTACCACCTCTGTAATAACACCCATCTTCACCTCTGCCTCAGCCCATCTGCTGCATAAACCCTCATCTGTGCCTTTGTTAAATCCACACTTGACTATTGCATTTCTATCCTGGTCATCCTCCCAGTTATGAACCCCCCATAAATCACAGACCATCCATAACTCTGCTGCCTGTATCCTAACTCTCACCAAATCCTGATCACCCATCACCCCTGTGCTCACTGATCTACAACGGCTCCCAGTCTGGCAGCACCTTCACTTTAATATTCCCATTCTTCTGTTAGAATCACTCCATAGCCTCACCCCTCCAATTAGTCCAATTCCCCTCTTCATTCCTATTCCATTTCCATTTCCCCCTTTAAAGTGAATTTCATTCCCTCTCTATCTCTCCCTGGTGTTGATTTTCGGCTCTGTAGCACCACTGTTGCCCACACAATGGAAGTCTGAATCCACAAAAGGGTGTGAGATGAGCTAAAGGCACTTCTGGTGTGGCCTGCACACTGCTTCGTGCTGTGCCCGGGTGTACATTGTGTGTACGAGTAGCATGAGGAGTTGTGGAATGTCACATCAAACTTCTATTCCAGCAGCTTTGATGTACATCTTTGAAACGTGGACTGTGCATGTTAACTGACCGCCTGTGTTGGTCACTTTCAGCTAAACATACATTCAGCAACACGAGGAACCTCATCTAATGCCATTGAAAATTTATAGGCAGTTAACCTACAGGTGAAGGGCTTTTGACTTCCTTCAGCTATTGTAAAGTTAGTGGAGGTGCTGTGGATGGTTTTCTGGAGGTTGTGTTGTGAGCTGTGCAGACATTCAGGGACGACAGAGGATTTGATAACCCAACACTGGACGAGGTATGGGGACTGTAGTTACAGTGTCTCTGTGTCTGTAACATGACAAACAAATGGAGCAGAGGCTGCAGAGAGGGGAAGCTCTGTAAAGTGGGAGGAGGTGGGGGCTCTGCCCTACATACCTCTTGTTTTCCAACAGCAAAAACAGCAGTGGTCCTAATGCCGAGCCCTGGGGAACACCACTGCATACTCACATCGAGTCTGAACAACAACCTTTCACCACTTCTCTCTGTTTACTGTTCCATAGTCAATGTTATATCCACACTGTCACTGTCCCTTTAATCCATGGGGTTCAGTTTTCCTAACCTGTCTATTGAATGTCACTTGATCAAACACCTTTTGAAAGTCCATATATATAACTTCAATCACACCACTCTCATCAACCCTCTCCATTGTTTTATCAAAGAACGCCATCATGTTTACCTCACCACCACCTCTCTCCACTCCTCCACTGTTGTTAAATTATCAGACTGGTTATCCGAAATCCAGTTCTGGATGAGCAGAAATTTCCTCCAATTAAATATTGGGAAGACGGAAGTCATTGTTTTCACTCCCCACTCCAACTCTGTTCCTTGCTATTGATTCCATCCCTCTCCTTGGTAACTCTCTGAGATTGAGGCAGTCTGTTTCAAACCTCGGTGTCACATTTGGGACAACATTAATAGGCACACACACAAATGTGGGATAATTATGGAAGACCAGCACGGATTTGTTAAGGGAAAATGGTGTTTTACTAACTTGCTGGAGTTTCTGAAGAGGTGAAATGGAAGATTGATGACGGCAATGCTGTTGATCTGGTGTAAATGGAATTCCAAAAGGCATTTGATAAAGTGTCACACAACAGACTTGTGAGCAAAGTTGTCACTCGTCGAATAAAAAGGACAGTACCAACATGAAACTAAATTGGTTGAGTGACAGGAAACAGAGTGTCGTGATTATTGGATGCTTTTCGGGCTGGAGAAAGGTTTGTAGTAGAATCAAACAAAATACTGCAGATGCTGGAAATGTGAAATTAAAACAGAAAGTGATGGAAATACTCAGCACGTCTGGCAGCATCTGTGGAGAGAGAAGAAGTGTTAATGTTCCAGGTGTGAGATCTTTCATCAGACGTGGCAAAGGTTAGAAATGTAATAGTTTTTAAGCAAATAAAGTAGAGGTATTGGGGAAAACACAAGGACAGAAATGTGAAAAGTAGAGCGGGAGTGGCGGGTGGAGGGTGTTGAAATAAGAAGCGACTGGAAGCTCGGTGTCATGCTTTTGGACTGAATGGAGGTGCTCCACAATATGGACACCCAATCTGCCTTTTACCTGCGGCGGTGTTCCAGTGAACAGCAACGTCAGCTCGAGGAACAGCATGTCATTGTCCGATTAGGCACTCTACAGACTTCCAGACTGAACATTGAGTTCAATAATTTCAGATCAAGACTGGTTCTTTTAATTATTTTGCTTTATCATTTTTTTTGCCATTTCCTGGCCTTAAACATGATTTTTTTATGTTGCTGCTTTTGGCTAGGGCTGTTCATTATTTTGTCATTCAACACCCTCTCTGCACTAACGTTTTGTCTTTCACCACACCACAAGCACACTCTCTTTGCCTTTGCCCCATGACCTCCTTGTCAGTTAATCTCTCTGACCCTCTGTCTTATCAACACCTCTTTTTTCTCTTTTGCCCCAACCTTGCTTTATTTCCTTACCTTTGTCAATTCTGATGAAAGGTCACAGGCCTGAAACGTTAACTCTGCTTCACTCTCCACAGATGCTTCCAGACCTGCTGAGTCTTTTCAGCACTTCTTGTTTTCATTTAAGACTTGTAGTGGAGTTCCCCAGGGATCAATGCTGGGATCGTTTCTCTTCCTGACAAATATTAATGACATAGACCTTGGTGCACAGGGCACAATTTCAAAGTTTGCAGATGATTCAAAACTTGGAAGCATTGTGAACTGTGAGGAGGATAGTGTAGAAATTCAAACGGACATAGACAAGTTGGTGGAATGGACAGACAGGTGGCAGATGAAGTTCAATGTGGAGAAATGTGATGTGATTCATTTCGGTAGGAAGAACATGGAGAGGCCATATAGAATAAATGGTACAACTCTGAACGGTGTGCAGGAGCAGAGGGACCTGGGTGTATATGTGCATAGGTCATTGAAGGTGGTTGGACAGGTTGAGAGAGAGCGGTTAATAAACCAGACAGTATCCTGGGCTTTATTAACAGCAGTATGGAATACAAAAGCAAAGAGGTTATTTTGAACTTGTATGAGACACTAGTTCGGCCTCAGTTGCAGTATTCTGTCTAGTTCTTGGCACCACACTTCAGGTAACGTGAAGACATTGGAGAGTGTGAAAAAACATTCACAAGAATGGTTCCAGAGATGAAGAATATCAGTTATGAAGAGAGACTGGAGAACTGGGAACATTTTCCTTAGAGAAGAGAAGGCTGAGAGGAAAAAAAGGTATTCAAAATGTTGATGTGTCTGGACAGAGTGGATAGAGTAAAACTGTTCCCACTCCTGAAAGGTTTTGAAACGAGAGGGCAAAGAATTAAAGTAATTGGTAAAAGAAGCAGATGTTGACATGAGGAAAACTTTTTCACACAGCGACTGCTTAAGATCTGGAATGCACTGCCTGAGAGTGTGGTGGAGGCAGATTCAATCGAGGTAAACAGGAGGAAATTGGATAGCTGTCTGAAAAGGAAGTTTGTGCAGAGTTACAGGGAGAAGACAGGGAAGCGGTACTAGATGAATTGCTCTTTTGGACAGCCAGTGCAGACACGATGGACAGAATGGCCGCCTGTAACAATTCTGTGATTCTGTGACAGTTGACCACAAAATGAGCTTCCACCGTTATATTCGTGCCATCACTATCACCACCTATTTCCACTTCAATAACATCGCCTGACTTCACCCCATCTTAACTCATCCGCTGCTGAAGCTCTCAGTCATGCTTTCATTACCTGTAGCCTGGACTATTCGAACTCATTCTCCCACATTCTACCATCTGTAAACTTGAGGTCATCTAAAACTCTGCTGCCTGTGCCTGAAGTCACAGCAAGTCTCATTTCCCAATCACTGACCGACATCAGCTCGCAGTCAAGCAATGTCTTGATTTTAAAATTCTCATTCTTGTTTTCCAATCCCTCCATTGCCTCACCCCTCACTAACTCTTTAATCCCCTCCAGCCCCACAAACCTCTGAGATATCTCTGCTCCTCTAATTCTGGCCTCTTGTGCATCCCTGATTTTAATTACTCCACCTTCAGTTGCCTCGGCCCAAAGCTCTGGAATACGCTCCATTCACAGCTCCATCTCTCCATCTCTCCACCTCGCTTTTATCCTTGAAGACACTCCTTTAAAACTTGCCTCTTTGATCAAACATTTGGTCACCTAACCTTGGTGATTCAGTGTTATACTTTGTTTCATAATGCTGCTGTGAAGTACCTTGGGATAAGTTCTTGCTGAACTTTGCCAGACATGAATTGTCATTAGCATATCCATGTGGCTTGAAATTTATTATGCTATGCTTTTCCAAGCAAATAATATTTCTGTCCTGAGTTGTGAAATTTCACCACCACTGACGTCAGATTGACTGGACAGTACAGGGTTTACCACATCCCTCCTTTTTGTAAACTAGGTGTATAATTTGCAGCCCTCAAGTGCTCTGTCATCACTCCTATATCCAAAGAGAATTGGCAGATTCTGTGCAGTGCTTCTTCCATTTGCACCATTCCTTCTCTCACCAACCCTCAGAATTCCCATCCAGACCGGGTAAATGTTCTACTTTATTGTGATACAAAAATTGTTGGATTGAAAGGGGTTAACTGAACCTGTTTGTTCAGTGACTGCAATTAATGTCAGTCTCCATGGACCCTAATTGTGTTACTGGAATATTTCCCTCTTCTATTAATAAGGGGCTGCATTCAATGTGTTATCACATAGTGTCGGTGGAAGTTTCACATCACTCCCGTCACTAACAGGGATCAGCGGCTCTGGAGAGAGGGAGAGGAAAGATCAGAATCAGAGTACAATAGATTGGAATGTTATAACAATGAACAGGAGTTTCATCTGGGAGTTTAACTTTCTTTCTGCAGATTATGATCAGTTCTCATTAAACAGTCGGATCTATTACACACTGAGGAATATTCAATACATTTACTACCCCTTCCTGGCTATTATTGGTGTCCCTAGTAAGTCTCTGTATCTAGCTATTAATTCTATAAACCATGTTTAACTGCATTACCATTCTTGTCATTTCCGCTGCCCTCCTTGCTGCTGTTGTTATTCCTGGCAAATTTCTGTCCCCAGATATTAGCTCAATAAACCATTGCTATGTGCATTAGAGTGCTTGTAATTTACTCTCCCATCTTTGCTGTCCCTGGTAAGTCTCTATTTCCTGCTATGAGATCTGTAAAATTTGTTTCACTGAAATAATGTTCTTGCTATTTAAATTTGGGAAGAGTGTAGTTGTCACTGGTCTCCATAAGAAATTCGATCCACTATCCATGAACCACGATCTCCTCATAGCTAAATATCTGAGGCTGAACCAGACAGTTTGCAACCTCTGTGTTCTATTTAAATCTGAGCTGAGTTCATCTCCATATTCTCACCAACCCTGCCTACTATCACCTCTGTACTAACACACATCTCCACCTCTGCCTCAGCCTATCTGCTGCAGAAACATTCATCTGTGCCTTTGTTAAATTCACACTTGACTATTCCAATTCTATCCTGGTCACACTCCCATTTATAAACCTCCATAAACCACAGCCCATCCAGAACTCTGCTGCCTGTATTCTAACTCACACCAATCCCGATCACCCATCACCCTTGTGCTCACTGATTTACATTGACTCCCAGTCTGGCAGCACCTTAATTTTATTATTCTCATTCATGTGTTTGAATCCCTCCATGGTCTCACCCCTCCAGTTAGTCCCATTCCCCTGACCGTTCCCATATTCCTTTTGGCCTTCTAGTATTTTCTTCAATTAGCTTTAAAAATAAACTTCACCCCCTCTTTATTCTACCACTGACCACGGTTTTCAGCTCCACAGCGCCACAGGGCCCAACGTCATGGACGCTTGGATCCATAAAAAGGTATGAGCTGAGCTGCCGGTCACTTCCAGTGCTCCATGCCAGACAGGGATTTAGTGCTGGACAGGGATTTAGTGCTGGACAGGGATTTAGCCCGGGTTTATCAAGCATGTGCTGGTAGTGTGAGGAAGGGTCTGAATATGGTGCCAATCAGCCATTCCAGCAGCTTTGATGTGTGACTTTGAAACTTGGCCTGTGCACGTCCACTGACCACCTGTGTTAGTCACTCTCAGCTGAACATATATTCAGCAGCACGAGGAGCCCCTCTAGTGTTATTTAAAAGGACCAGACATCCAACTTACAGGTGAGGGGCTTTTGAATTACTTTTGCTATTGTAAAGTTAGTGGAGGTGCTGTGGATGATTTTCTGGAGGTTGTGTTGTGAGCTGCTGCAGACATTCAGGGAGGACAGAGGATGTGGTGACCCAAGACTGGACGAGGTATGAGAGCACTTTTCCTACCTTACCTGCCCCAGGAGCAGTGTGTGAGGTGACTCTGATTCAAAAAGGAGTTAGTCACAGAGCTGTGTCACCTCCTGCAACACATGGAACCTCACACCAGAGTGATGACGGAGCTGTCAGTGGACGTTAAGATCGCAGTTTCATTGAAACTCTATGTATTTGGATATTTCCAGGCAGGAGCAGGAGACATATCCAGTATTGAGTAGTAGAGGTTGATGGAGTTCAGAAGAGTGAGGGAGGGATCTCATAGAAACCTGCAGAATTTTAATCAGTCTGGACAGACTAGATGCAGGAAGGATGTTCCCGATGTTGGGGTGTCCAGAACCAGGGGCAACAGTCTAAGGATAAGGGGTAAACCTTTCAGGACTGAGATGAGGAGAAATTTCTTAACTCAGAGTGTGGTGAGCCTGTGGAATTCGCTACCACAGGGAGCAGGTGAGGCCAAAACATTGTATGTTTTTAAGAAGGAGTTAGATATAGCTCTTGGTTCTAAAGGGATCAAAGGATATGGGGGGAAAAGATTACTGAGTTGGATGATCAGCGATGATCATAACGAATGGCGCAGCAGGCTCGAAGGACAGAATGGCCTACTTCTGCTACTATTTTCTATGTTTCTATGTTTCCCTGCTTTTGTATCCTTGCCTCCAAGATCTGATATGTTTTTCTAAACACTCTCCTAATATGTCCTGCCACCTGCAATGATAAATGCATATGGAGCCCCAGGTCCATCTGCTCCTGCACAATGTTCAGAACTGTGCTATTAAGTCTATCTTGCCTTCCTATTCCTTCTGGCATAAGGCATCACTTCACACTCCTCTGTACTAAATTCCACCTGCCATTTCTCTGTTAATTCTGCTGGATTGTCGATATCCTGTTGCAGGCAGTTTGTCTCATCCTCAGTGTTTGCCACGCGTCCAAGTTCGGTGTCATTGGCAAGCCTTGAAATTCTGCTCTGTATTCCAAGATCCAAGTCATTTATATATAGCAAAAAAAAAGTGGTCCTAGCACTGACCCTTGGGGAACATCACTGCCTACCATCCTCCAGTCTGAAAAACTACCATTTAACACTACTCACCCTTTTCTTTCCATCAATCAATATTTGATCCAATTGGATGCTAATCCATGTGATTCAATTTTGTTATCCAACATTTTAGAACATGGAACATAGAACAGTACAGCACAGTACAGGCCCTTCGGCCCACGATGTAGTGCCGAACCTTTAACCTACACTAAGATCAAACTACCTACACACCCTTCATTCTACTATCATCCATGTACCTATCCAAGAGTCGCTTAAATGTCTCTAATGTATCTGCTTCTACTACCGCCGCTGGCAGTGCGTTCCACGCACCCACCGCTCTCTGTGTAAAGAACCTACCTCTGACATCTCCCCAAAACCTTCCTCCAATCATCTTAAAATTATGCCCCCTGGTGATAGCCCTTTCTGCCCTGGGAAAATGTCTCTGGCTATCCAATCTATCTATGCCTCTCATCATCTTGTACCCTCTGCCAAGTTACCTCTCATCCTTCTTCGTTCCAATGAGAAAAGACCTCGCTCCCTCAATCTTTCTTCGTAGGACATGCCCTCCAGTCCAGTCGGCATCCTGGTAAATCTCCTCTGCACCCTCTCTAAAGCTTCCACATCCTTTTGTGTGGTACTTCATCAAACGCTTTCTTAAAATCCATGTAGACCATCCACCACATTCTTTTCATCAACCTGCTCTGTTACTTCATCAAAATAAATTCAATTAGTTCATGAAAGCATGATCTGCTTTTTAAAAATCCGTGCGGACAACCCTTAATTAACTCAAACATCTCCTAGTGTGTTTTGATTTTTTTCCCGCTGATTTAGTTTCTAAAACCTTTCTCATCACTGATGTTAAACTAACTGACCAGTAGTTACGAGGCCTGTGTGTTGTCCATTCCCATTGATAATTCTGGGAGGTGAGGGTGACCATCTATGTCATCGTTTTTTCGCTCAGCAGGGGGAAGCAGAATGAGAGATCCCGTGGCTTTGTCAGGATAGCGGGAATCCTGATGGTGGAGGTGTCTCTGCGGGGGCCCCATGTCAATGGGGAGAAGTACAGGAACTGAAAGAACTCTCACTCCATTAATGTACAGTTGGTGTGTGAGCATGCCCAGTACATCATGTTGGTGAATGTTCACTACCCTGTCAGCAGCCACCATACCTTCATTCTGAAGCAGTCAGCCATTCTCAACACTTAGGGCCTCCATACAGAACCAGAATGTGGCTCCTCGGAGGCAAAGAAAAAAACCGTCTCGACGCAGCTCATGTTTCTACATCCCCAAACCACCTACCACCGCCACCCAACCTCCCACAATTAACATGTGTATAATGTGAGCAATGGAGTCACCAGGAACATGGTGGGACAGGCCATCGGTGTGATGAAGCAATGCTTCCGATGTCTGAACCGCACGGGGAGAGCCCTTCAGTACACACTGAAGCAGGTGTCCAAGTTCATGGTGTTCTGCTGTACCCTTCATATCACCACCATCATGAGGACACAGGCATTGGCACCAGGAATCCGGAGGACACCTCAGGAGGAGGAGGAGGACGCAGGGAGGATATTTCCTGGACGCCTTCGAACTAGACAGGCTGTCGGAGAGTCCCTGCTAAGATTTTGTTTCCCATAGGACAACTTCCCTTTCCCACCATGGATCCCCCATTCTCCACCATTTCACCCATCTGAGACGCCCCATCACAGTGTTCCCTTGGTCACCATCCTGTAATAAAAACCACCAACATAAACCTTTTCAGTAACATCTTTATCCAACAACACATCCAAATATACAAAAGGAAAATTCACCCTTGTATATTCCCTTAGTCTCTGTCTTGTGCGTTCCCTCGATTTGCCTCGTGCTCCCCAGTGTTTCCCTAGTGACTGCAGCATGGCTGGTGGAAGAATGCTGACTTTCATTCAGGGAGACTGCAGATGACCTTGCAGGACGTCCTCGAGCAGCTCTGGGCCTTGAGGGCTTCGATTCAAACTGTACCACCTCGACGTAGGCAGCAGCCCAGTAATGTTCTGATCTGAGTCCTGTGTATTATAACACGTTTGTGACCTCGCTGTCCGGGAGCTGCCACATGCACTATCCTTTCCCCCTGCTCTGGCTGCAGTTCGTGCGTTTTCGGTGTATCAGCATGTGCAGATTCCGACTCTATACCAGCCTCTAAGGCACACACAGTGGAAGTATTTGAGCTGGAGGCTGTGAGTATCAGACTAAGTGATGGGGCTTCACCATCAGTCCTGTGCTGATGCTCTCTGTCTGTCTCCTGGAGCTGCTGTGACTGGGAAGCTGGCAGTTTTGGGGTAACATTGGGAAGTGTAAAATCAGAAGGGTCGTATTGGGATGAGAGATTGTGGGTGGGTTGGAAAGCAGGAGGTCCATGATCCCACCATCTCCAGCTTGTACATCATCCCAGACAGCAGGATGCAGGGGGAGGTGGGAGTTAAGAAGGGGCATAAGGCAGGAACATAGCATCATCCTGAATGCTCCTGGCGATGTCGGATGCCACGGGCTCTGTCACAGCCGGTCCCATGATGTGAAGAACCATCTACTCCCTCAAGCTCAGGGGTTGAAGGTATGCCTGGCACTCGCCGGTTCACTTGCTGCTCCCTGTGAATATGGATCACCTTGGCCAGAAAGAAAGAAGGCAGAATATTAATGATTGTTTTACACTGTGTTTTGATGATGTGCCTGCCATAGCTGAATAGCTGGAGGTAATTGGAAGCAGTGAGAGGTGGGTGTGAGGCTGCTATCAGTACAAGGTGTGTGAGGGTGAGGTGGAGAATGTGAATGTTAGGTGTGAGTCCTGAGTGTTAGGGACTGCTGATGGGTGAGTGATGGGGGTGTGGTGCATTGAGCAGTGTGAGAGGTTGGTGATGTTGGGGGTAGGAGATGTCATTTGGAGATTAATTCAATGACATTGACCACCCGTATGAGCTCATTAAACTTCTTCTGGCTCTGCTGCCAGATTCTCGTGGCGAGAATTCTTGCATTGACCTCCCTGGCCACCTTCACCGATTCCCTTCGGAGGACGTTCCTTGGGAGTCTCCACCCCACCACATGGAAACAGAGCCTCTCTCCTCCTGTCACCCTTCGTAACTAAGACATCCATCCCCACATCCGTGAACCGCAGAACCCTCTGTTGCAGTGTGCTATTTACCTTGTCTCCAATTGTAGAATTTACAGTGAGCAGCCTCCAGTGAATCAATGCATCTTCTCTTTAAGAGGGACAGACTGCGTTTAAAAGCTAAACCTGGCTGAAACATGTGTCAGCCTCACACACCTTTAGGGCCCTGTTAAGCATCCAGACAGACAGCAGCGCGGGTTACCCGGGGTGGCATGTAGAATTCATGGAAATGAGGAGGTAGCAGGAAGTGTGTTTGTCACCTGCCTCAACAGGAACGGGCACGGGCAGATCATGATCCCTCTGCCCAAAAACACGACGTACTCTCTATTTCTATTTGCTGTTCTCTCTTTCACACTTTCTCACTCTCTGTCTTTCTCTCTCTCTTCACTCACTTTCTCTTGCTCAAAAAATAAGAGATTGATGCAGCACAGAAGAAGGCTATTCGGCCCTTTGTGTCAGTGCTGTCTCTTCGAAAGAGCCATCTAATTAGTTCCTCTTTCCTCCTCTTTCCCCAGATTCCTGTTTTTCTTTTCCTTTTCAAGTATTTGCTAAATTGCCTTTTGAATGATATTATTGAATCTGCTTCCACCATGTTTTCAGCCAGTGAATTCCAGATCCCAACAACTCGCTGTGGAAGAAAATTCTCCTCATTTCACCTCTGGTTTTTTGTCAATTACCTTCAGTCTGTGTCTTCTTAATACTGAACTTCAGATTTTTGGATTTAGATATACAGCACTCGAACAGGCCCTTCGGCCCACCGAGTCTGTGCCGACCATTAACCACCCACTTATACTAATCCTACTCTAATGCCATATTCCTATCACATCCTCACCTGTCCCTATATTCCCCTACCACCTACCTATACTAGGGGCAATTTATAATGGCCAATTTACCTATCAACCTGCAAGTCTTTTGGCTGAGGGAGGAAACCCACAAACTCCACACAGGCAGAGCCCACAATATGAGGCTGCAGTGCTAACCACTGCACCACTGTGCCACCCCTGTTTCTGACACTGGAAACAGTTTCACATTGATTACCTTATCAAAACCCTTCATAATTTTGAATTTTATATCAAATCTCTCCTTACCGATCACTGCTCTAATGAGAACAATCCCAGCTTTTCGAATCTATCCACGTAACTGTATTCCCAGATCCCTGGTACCATTCTAGTAATTCACCTCTGTATCTTCACTACGTCCTTGACATCCTTACCAATGTGTGGTGATCAGAATTGGACACAATTCTCCATCCGGGACCTAACCAATGATGTATAATTATCAGCATTTCCTCCTGAGTTTTATTACTCTGTGTCTCTCTCTCTAACACCAAGGACACTGCATGCTACTAACTAAGATATGTGTGTTTACACCCTAGGTCTCTCTAATCATGCACTCACTCTATAATGGTATCATTTATTTTATATTTTTTTCTTCTCATACTTCCTACCCAAATGTCTCACTTCACATTTCAATGTGTTAAATTCCATCTGCCATGTTCCTGCCCATTTCATCAGTCAGTCTCTGTCCTCCTGAAGTCTGTTACTATCCTTCTCACTGTTTATTAACATTTCTGAGTTTCCTTCCATCTGAAAACTTGGACATTACCCCCTCTGTACACAAGCCCACTGCATTAGCATGCAACATCAGGGATCCCAACAGTCACCCTGGCGAACCCCACTGTGTACTTCGCTCCAGCTGAAAAACAGCCATTATTCCCTACTCTCTGATACCTGTCACCTAACTAATTTCTTGCATGCTGGGATTGAAAAAGAAAAAAAAGGACTTCCATTTATGTAGCGCCTTTCATGACTACTGCATGTTCCAAAGCGATTTACAATCAACGTATACTTATAATGCCGACTCACTCTTGTAGTGTCGGAAAAAGGGCAGCCAATTTTCGCACAGCAAGATCCCACAAGCAGCAATGTGATAATGACCAGATCTGTTTTTATGATGTTGCTTGATGGATAAATATTGTCCAGGCCACAGGGAATAATTCCCCTGATCTGCTGCTAAATAATCCCACAGGATCATTAGCATCCACCTGAGAGGGCAGATGGGGCCTTGGTTTAACGTTTCATTCGAAAGACTGCTCATCTGATAGCGCAATACTCCCTCAGTACTGTCGCTGCAGTGTCAGCCTTGATTCTTGTGAAAAAGTCATTTCATGACACTTGATCCTGGAAGCTTGTGACTGAAAGTGGAGAGAGCTACAAACTGAGCCCTGGCTGACTTTGGCCCTTTAATCCCATGTGTTTCTAATTGGGTCACACGGCTGTTATATAGTACTTTATCAAACACCTTTTGAAACGATAGGAAAATTGTAAAAGTACAGGCAGGAAATGTCATAGAAACATATAATAGCATTGCATGGAAGGGGGTCATTTGGTCTATGAAGTCTGTGCTGGCTCTTTTGATGAGTTTCCAGTGAGTTCCACACCCTGGATCTTTCCCAGAGCCTTGATCTTTTCCCCTTAATATCTAACCAAATCACTTTTTGAATCTACTTTTGAATCTGTATCCTTCAGCCTATCACAGAATAATTTGCAAATCCGAAACAGAAATTGCATTACAATAATCCCCATGTCAACTCTGCTTCTTTTTTCCAATCACCATAAATCTATGTCCTCTGGTTAATGGCCCCTCATACATTAGAAACATTATATAATTTACATAAACCCTTCATGATGTTATATATCCCTATCTGATCACCTTGTAAATGTCTCTGCTCCAAGGAAAACAATCCCAGCTACATAACTGTAATCCCTCATCCCTGGAAAAGTTCCAGTAAAACTCTTCTGTCCCCTCTCCAAGGTTTCATGTCCTTCCTAAAGTGTGCTTTCCAGTATTGGACACAATACTCCAGATGGAGCCGGACTAGTCTTTTCTATAGGGTTAACACAATATCCTGGCCAGTCTACTCTGTGTCTCTATTAATCAAGCCGAGTAATCTATTTGCTTTGTGAACTGTTTGTTAACCTGTCCAGCTACTTTCAAAGATTGCAGACAAACACCTCAGGTCTCTCTGTTACTCTCAATAGCTTTAAAGTTGTGTCATTCAGTTTGTATTATCCCTGGTCATTCATCCGGAAGAAAATGGGCTTATCAGTGATAGGCAACATGGTTTTGTGCAGGGAAGGTCATGTCTTACCAACTTAATAGAATTCTTTGAGGAAGTGACAAAGTTGATGGATGAGGGAAGGGCTGTAGATGTCATATACATGAACTTCAGTAAGGCGTTTGATAAGGTTCCCCATGGTAGGCTGATGGAGAAAGTGAAGTCGCATGGGGTCCAAGGTGTACTCGCTAGATGGATAAAGAGCTGGCTGGGCAACAGGAGACAGAGAGTAGCAGTGGAAGGGAGTTTCTCAAAATGGAGACGTGTGACCAGTGGTGTTCCACAGGGATCCGTGCTGGGACCACTGTTGTTTGTGATATACATAAATGATTTGGAGGAAAGTATAGGTGGTCTGATTAGCAAGTTTGCAGACGACACTAAGATTGGTGGAGTAGCAGATAGTGAAGGGGACTGTCAGAGAATACAGCAGAATATAGATAGACTGGTGAGTTGGGCAGATAAATGGCAGATGGAGTTCAATCAGGGCAAATGCGAGATGATGCATTTTGGAAGATCCAATTCAAGAGTGAACTATACAGTAAATGGAAAAGTCCTGGGGAAAATTGATGTACAGAGAGATTTGGGTGTTCAGGTCCATTGTTCCCTGAAGGTGGCAACGCAGGTCAATAGAGTGGTCAAGAAGGCATACGGCATGCTTTCCTTCATCGGACGGGGTATTGAGTACAAGAGTTGGCAGGTCATGTTACAGTTGTATAGGACTTTGGTTCGGCCACATTTGGAATACTGCGTGCAGTTCTGGTCGCCACATTACCAAAAGGATGTGGATGCTTTGGAGAGGGTGCAGAGGAGGTTCACCAGGATGTTGCCTGGTATGGAGGGCGCTAGCTATGAAGAGAGGTTGAGTAGATTAGGATTATTTTCATTAGAAAGACGGAGGTTGAGGGGGGACCTGATTGAGGTGTACAAAATCATGAGAGGTATAGACAGGGTGGATAGCAAGAAGCTTTTTCCCAGAGTGGGGGATTCAATTACAAGGGGACACGAGTTCAAAGTGAGAGGGGAAAGTTTAGGGGGATATGCGTGGAAAGTTCTTTATGCAGAGGGTGGTGGGTGCCTGGAACGCATTGCCAGTGGAGGTGGTAGACTCGGGCACGATAGCGTCTTTTCAGATGTATCTAGACAGATACATGAATGGGCAGGAAGTAAAGAGATACAGACCCTTAGAAAATAGGCGACAGGTTTAGATAGAGGATTTGGATCGGCGTCGGCTTGGAGGGCCGAAGGGCCTGTTCCTGTGCTGTAATTTTCTTTGTTCTTTGTTCTTTGCATGCAGCTCACCATCACCTTCTCAAGGGCAATTATGGATGGGCAATAAATGCTGGCCTAGTCAACGACACCCACATCCCATGAACGGATAATATATATCAAATCTTCTGACAATGTATCTCCTCACACATCTGCCATGCCAATTAAATATTAGGAAGACTGCTGCCGTTGTTTTCAAACCCCACGTCAAAAGTTTCCTAGCTACAGACTGGATCTCTCTCCTTGGCAACTGTCTGAAACTAAAGCAAACTGTTCACAACCTGGTTTCATAGTTGACGCTGCGACGAGCTTCCTGCTAAATATTACTAAAACAGCCTACTTACACTTCCGTATCATCACCCAACTTTGCCCCTCTCTCAGCTCTTCTGCTGATGAAACACTCCCCCTTGCCTGTGTTACCTGTAGACTCGACTAGTCCAACACACTCCTGGCTGGTCTCCCACATTCTACTCTCCATAACCCTGAGGTGATCCAATGCACTGCTGCCCATGTCCTAACTCACACCAAGTCCTGTTCACCCATTACCCCCTGTACTCACTGACCTACATTGGTTCCTGGTCAGCAACACCTCAATTTTAAAACTCTCAGCCTTCTTTTCAAATCCTTCATTATCTCACTGCTCCTTATCTGTGTAATCTCCTCCAGCCCGACAACCCTCCGAGATATCTGCACTCATCTATTTCTGGCCTCTTGAGCATCTACGAGTTTAATTGCTCTACCATTGGTGGTCCTGCCTTCAGCTGCCGAGGCCCTATGCTCTGGAAGAGTAGAGCAGAACTTCCAGGGAGGAATTCCTGGAAGATAAATGTCAGTGAATTAAACACTAAAATAAAAGCAAAATATTGCGGATGCTGAACACTGGAAATACTCAGCAGGTCTGGCAGCATCTGTGCAGAGAGAAACAGAGTTAATATTTCAGATTTTCGCCCCTTCATCAGAACTGGTAAACGTTAGAAATGTAACAGTCTTTGAGCAAGTGAAAGAGGGGAAGGGGGAAGAAGAACAAGAAGGAAGGACTGTGATGAGACAGAGAGGGGATAGATTAAATTACAGACTGTTACATTCCTAACGTTTACCAGTTCTGATGAAGGGTCAGAGACCGGAAACATTAACTCTGTTTCTCTCTACACAGATGCTGCCAGACCTGCTGAGTATTTCCGGCACTTTCCGGTCTCATCCCTAAGCTTTTGAATTCTCTCCCCAAACCCTAAATGCAATAAGCTGCACTGAGTCCAGTTTTAGGGAGTCCTGCTTGGACAGAGTACTAAATGCAGTAAGGTTATCGAGAGATTGAATTTTAAGTGATCTAAGAGTCGATCTCTTTCCAACAATTTGTTAATTTTACATTTAGCATTTCACTTAATTTTAAGCTGAATTTGTACTTTATTTCACAATCAGTTTGTGAGAATTGGACTGATGGAAAAGGAAGGTCAGTGTCAGCTTGGATATAAAACTGGCTTAATGACAGAAAACAGTGAGTTGCGGTAAATAGTTGTTATTCAAACTGGAGAAAAATAGACAGTTGTGTTCCCCAAGGGTTAGTGCTAGGAACACTGTTTTATTCTGATATGTATAAATGATTTGGATAATGGCATACAGAGAAACATTTCAAAATTTGAAGGTGATACCAAACTTGGAGGCGGGGCAGGCATTGAGGTTGATACCAATCGATGTAAGAGGACATAGATAGGCTAGCAGAATGGGCAGACGAGAGGCAAATGGAATTTAATACAGACAAGTGTCAAGTGATGCATTTTATCAGAAGTAACAGGGAGAGGCAATATACACTTAATGGTAAAGGTCGAAAGAGTGTGCAGAGACAAAGGGACATGGGGTTCATGCACATAGATCCCTGAAGGTGGCAGGATATATTGAGAGAGTCGTCAGTAAAGCATATGGGATCTTGGGCTTCATAGATAGAGGTGGTGAGTTCAGAAGAAGGAAAGTTATGCTGTAACTTTATGAAGCTCTGGTTAGGCCCCAAGTGGAGTACTGCATCCAGTTCTGTTCACCACACTTTAGGAAGGATGTGAGGGACATTGACAGGGTGTAGAGGAGGGTTACTTTAATGGTTCCAGAGATGGAGGATTTTCAGTACAATATAGTCTGTAAAAGCTGGGATTGTCCTCCTTGGAGTAAAGGAGATTGAGGGGAGATTTGATACATGTATACAAGATGATGACCTGTTTGGATAAGGTAGACAGGAAAAGATGTTCCCATTAGCTTATGGTACAATGACTAGAGTTAAGATTGAGGGCAAGAGTTAAGGGGGATGTGATGAACAACATTTTTACACAACGAGTGGTAATGGCCTGGAAATCATTGCCTCCGAGGGTGGTGGAAGCAGAGAAGGTGAATTATTTCAAAAGGATATTGGAAGAACACTTGATGTTAATAAACTTGCAGGAATATGGAGTCAGAGCTGGGGAATGAGACTGGCTGGATTTATCGACAAAGAGCTGGCATGGACTCGATGAGCAGAATGGCCTAATTCTGTGCTGAAATGACTATGACTCTACGACTCTCTGACAGGGGAATACTATTACTACTTTTAGTTTAGTTTAGAGATACAGCACTGAAACAGGCCCTTCGGCCCACCGAGTCTGTGCGGACCATCAACCACCCGTTTATACTAATCCTACACTAATTCCATATTCCTACCACATCCCCACCTGTCCCTATGTTTCCTTACCACCTACCTATACTACGGGCAATTGCTAATGGCCAATTTACCGATCAACCTGCAAGTCTTTGGCATGTGGGTAGAAACCGGAGCACCCGGAGGAAACCCACGCAAACACAGGAAGAACTAGCAAACTCCACACAGGCAGTACGTAGAATTGAACCCGGGTCACTGGAGCTGTGAGGCTGCGGTGCCAATCACTGCACCACTGTGCCGCCCTATACTGGGAAAGTTTATAATGGACTGGGCAGTATCACCCTGGAGAACCCCGTGATGTAAGTGAAATGTTTGATGCCCCAGAACGTGGTTAACAAATGTCCTTCACAAACAGAATAAATCAGTTCAGTCCCACTGACAATTCTGGAGTCATTCACAATGGGGAGTAATTTCTCCTCGTATTCTCTACATAGGACAGCAGTCAGGCTTTTCACTGTGTCCACCACCTCCATGTTGAAAGTCTTGTCAGGGTTAGGTGAGACAAGACACGTTGCCTGGGCGACAGATTTCTTCAATTGTGTTGCTGCTTCTCTGCTCTCTTCAGTCCAACCAGGTTAAATCTGGTCATCATCACCATTAGTTAGTTCATAAAGAGGAGTCACAGTCTCTGCAAATCGAGGGATGAGGGTCCACTGATACCCCACCAGCCTGAGGATAGGACACAGGGTAGTCTTTGAGGTGGACAGGGGTAGATACTGGATGAGGGTCCACTGATACCCTGCCAGCCTGAGGATAGGACACAGGGTAGTCTTTGAGGTGGACAGGGGTAGATACTGGATGAGGGTCCACTGATACCCCACCAGCCTGAGGATAGGACACAGGGCAGGACTTTGAGGTGAACAGGGGTAGACACTGGATGGTCTCGACCTGACGCTGGTGTGGGCTGATGCAGGATGATCTGATCTGGGCACGTAGAAAGGTGACACGGTCTTGCACCAGCTGGGCCTTACGTGGATGTTCTTTTAGTCCAGCTCCCAAAGTCACTGCAGTAGTTCCTGTAAAAGGGTTAAATGTGTGGACACGGTGATGAGAAGATCATCGACATATTGCAGCGAGCAGGAAGACTGTGAAAAGCTCAGAAGGGACCCGGCTACACGTTTGTTGAAAATAGTGGGGTTATTGTGGAACCCCTTGTGACAGACATGTCCAGGAGTACCTCTGGTCCTCAGAAGTGAATGTGAATTTAATTTGTTTCTCTAGTTTTACTGGGATACTCCAATAAACATTAGAGATATCCAGGGTAGAGAAGACAGCCCTGCCACTGAGAATCCGGGAGAGTAGGGTGGGTGTCTATCAGACAACCGGGTTCACGCAGGGTTGACTGAATTGAGTTTGTGGTGGTCAATAGTCAGTCACCAGCTGCCATCCGGCTTTCCAACCAGTCAAATCGGGCAGTTAGAAGGGAACATGGCTTCGTGAACTACACCCTGGTATAACAATGACATGATATTGTCTGGAATGCATGACATAATTTCAGCTCGGTAAGAATACTGCTTCATGGATCATGCAATGGTCAGTTAATTTATTCGGGTCTGCTCATGTTTGCACAGTTATCTTTATGGGTTGTGGATACACTCGACACGGACTCGAGAATCGCCTGTACCTCAGGGTGATCAGAGGTGTCTGGTTCACACTCCTCTGATATTTTAATCATGAATATTGAGGGTGCACTGGACACCAGAGTAGGGGTATGTTTTAATGTTCTACAATATACAAATATAGGGAGAATCAATTACTGCTGATAACCTTTGAGCACATTACTGCCCAGTAGTCCCTGTCCATTATACAGGATCATATAAAAGGAAGGCAGGACTTTGACATGAGCTGTGTTCCCTCTCCTACACCAATGTAAGATCTGATCCAGGGTCACAGATTAACCAAAAGGAGGTCGAAGGGTCACAAGCAGTTTATTGAGGAGTAACAGTTCAAATACAGCACAAAATCAGAATAAACATAGTGGACATACGGCCTGTGGCAGGTGAGAAAGGCTTTCTGGCTATGGATCAAATGTAAGAAGCTATCAGTAAAGACGTTATAGCAGGACACACAGAATAATTCAAGGTGATCAGGCAGAGTCAACATGCTTTTGTGAAACGGAAACCATGTTTAACCAATTTATTGAAGTTCTTTGAAGAAGTAACAGGTGCTGTGGATAAAGGGGAACTGGTGGATGTACTATACTTAGATTTCCAGAAGGGATTTCATAATGTGCCACATCAAAGTTCATTGCGGAATATAAAAGCTCATGGTGTAGGGGGCAACCTATTGGCATGGATAGAAGATTGGCTAACTAACAGGAAACAGAGAGTAGGCTTAAATGGATCATTTTCTGTTTGGCAAGATGTAACGAGTGGTGTGTCACAGGGATCAGTGCGGGTGCCTTAGCTCTTTACAATTTATATAAATCACTTGGATGAAGGGGCCAAAGGTATGTTTGCTAAATTTGCTGATGACAGAAACGTCGGTCAGACAGTATGTTGTGACGTGGACACAAGTGAACCACAAAGGGGTAGATCGATTGAGTGATTGGGCAAAGATCTGGTAAATGGAGTATAATGTGGGAAAATATGAAATTGTCCATTTTGGCAGGAGGAATAAAAATTAAGCATATAATCACAATGGTGAGAGATTTCAGAGCTCTACCATCCAGGGGGAACTGAGAGTCCTTGTGTATGAATTGTAAAAGTTTAATATGTAGGTATTGCAAGTAATTAGGAAAACTAATAGAATGTTATCGGCTGTTGCAGGAGGAATTGAATACAAATGTAGGGAGGTTATGTTTCAGTTATATAGGGAGACCACTTCTGGAATACTGTTTACAGTATTGGTCTCCTCATTTAAGGACAGGTGGAAATGCATTCGAAGCAGTTCAGAGATGGTTTACTAGACTAATGCCTGGAATGGGGGTGTTGTCTAATGAGGAAAGGTTGGACAGGCTAGGCTTATGTCAGCTGGAGTTTAGAAGAGTCAGAGGCGACTTGATTGAAACTTATAAGATTCTGAGTGTGGGACAGAGCAAATGAGGCCGACAGAGAGAGAAAGAACGAGAGAGAGAGAGAGCTCAATTCATCTGCTACTAAAAACCTCATCCATGCCTTTTTTATCTCGAGACTTGACTATTCCAACACACTCCTGGCTGGTCTCCCACATCCTACTCTCTGTAACCTGTGGTCATCCAAAACTCTGCTGCCATCTTCTAATTTGCACCAAATTCTGTTCATCCAACATCCCTGTGCTCACTGACCTACATTGGCTCTTGGTCCAATAACACCTCAATTTTAATATTCTCACTCATGTGATCAAATCCCTCCATGTCCTCACCCCTCTGATTATCCCAATCCCCTGTTCATTTCCAATGTTCCTGAAACTTGTTCCTCTTAAAAATCTTTTTTCCAATTCCGGCTTAAAAGTGACTTTCTTTCCCTCTGTCACTCTTCATATAACATAGAACATAGAGCATAGAACAGTACAGCACAGTCCAGGCCCTTCGGCCCACAATGTTGTGCCGAACCTTTAACCTAATCTAAGATCAAACTAACTACCTACCCTTCATTCTCCTATCATCCATGTACCGATCCAAGAGTCGCTTAAATTTCCCTAATGTATCTGCTTCTACTACCACCACTGGCAGCGCATTCCACGCACCCACCACTCTCTGTGTAAAGAACCTACCTCTGACATCTCCCCGAAACCTTCCTCCAGTCACCTTAAAATTATACCCCCTGGTGATAGCCCTTTCCACCTGGGAAAAAGTCTCTGACTATCCACTCTATCTATGCCTCTTATTATCTTGTACCCCTCTGTCAAATCACCTCTCATCCTTCTTCGCTCCAATGAGAAAAGCCGTAGCTCCATCAACCTTTCTCCAGTCCAGGCAGCATCCTGGTAAATCTCCTCTTCACCCTCTCTAAAGCTTCCACATCCTTCCAATAATGAGGCGACCAGAAGTGAACACAATATTCCAAGTGTGGTCGAACCAGGGCCTTATAGAGCTGCAGCATAACCTCGTGGCTCTTAAACTCAATCCCTCTGTTAATGAAAGCCAGCACACCATACGCCTTCTTAACAACCCTTTCAACTTGGGTGGCAACTTTGAGCGATCTATGGACGTGGACCCCAAGATCCCTCTGTTCCTCCACACTACCAAAAACCCTGTCTTTAAGCCTGTATTCTACATTCAAATTCGACCTCCCAAAATGAATCACTTCACACTTTTCCAGGTTGAACTCCATCTGCCACGTCTCAGCCCAGCTCTGCATCCTGTCAATGTCCAGTTGCAACCTACAACAACCTTCCACACTATCCACAACTCCAGCAACCTTCGTGTCATCGGCAAACTTGCTAACCCAGCCTTCCACTTCCTCATCCAACTCAATTATAAAAATCACAAAGAGCAGAGGTCCCAGAACAGATCCCTGCGGAACACCACTGGTCACCGAGCTCCATGCTGAATACTTTCCATCTACTAACACCCTCTGTATTCAATGGGCTGGACAATTTTGTATCCAGACAGCCGCAGTGTGGTCTTCCTGACCACACATTTCATCTCTCCTGCTCCACTCATGCTGTGGAAGCTTGGATCCATAAAATGGTGTGAGCTGCACTGCCGGTCACATCCAGCACATTGTACAGGACACCCAGGCTGGCCGGGGTGCTGGTGTCGGTGTAACGTGTGTGTGTCTGTAGTGTGAGGAGGGGTCTGAATATGATGTCGATCAGCCATTTCAGCAACTTTGATGTGCGTCTTTGAAACTTGGTCCTTGCATGTCGACTGACCGCCTGTGTTAGTCACTCTCAGCTGAACATACATTCAGCAGCACGAGGAACCCCCTCTAGTGTTATTTAAAAGGACCAGGCGTCCAACTTACAGGTGAGGGGCTTTTGACTTCTGTTATTATAAAGTTAGTGGAGGTGCTGTGGATGGTTTTCTGGAGGTTGTGCTGTGAGCTGCTGCAGACATTCAGGGAGGAGAGAGGACTTGGTGACCCAACTCTGTACGATGAATGGGGACTGTAGTTACAGTGTCTCTGCGTCTGTAACATGATCAACAAATGGAGCAGAGGCTGCAGAGAGAGGGAAAGCTCTGGAAAGAAAGAGGAGGAATGGCCTCTGCCCTACCCACCCTGGGTTTCCAAGAGCAAAAAGAGCAGTGGTCCTAATATTGAGCCCAGGGGAACACCACTGTATACTCCCATTGAGACTGAACAACAACCTTTCACCACTTCTCTCTGTTTACTGTTCCTTAGTCAATGTTATATCCACACTGTCACTGTCCCTTTAATTCATAGTGTTCAGTTTTCCTAACCTGTCTATTGAATGTCACTTGATCGAACACCTTTTGAAAGTCCATATACATAACTTCAATCACACCACCCTCATCAGCCCTCTCCATTGTTTTATCAAAGAACTCCATCAAGTTCACCTCAGCAACACCTCTCTCCACTTCTCCACTGTTGTTAAATTATCAGACTGCTTATCCGACACCCAGTACTGGATGAGCAGAAATTTCCTCCAATTAAATATTGGGAAGACTGAAGCAATTGTTATCACTCCCCACTCCAACTCTGTTCCCTTGCTATTGATCCCATCCCTCTTCCTGGTGGCAGTCTGAGATTCAGACAATATGTTTACAACCTTGGTGTCACATTTCATCACAAAATGAGCTTTAACCTCATTTTCAGGGTATCATTACAACCGCCTATTTCCACCTCAGTAACATCGCCTGACTTCACCCCTGTCTCAGCCCATCTGCTGCTGAAACCTCATTCATGCCTTCGGCACCTCTCGATGTGACTATTCCAAATCACTCCTGGCTGATCTCCCATATCTACTCTCTGTAAACTTGAGGTCATCCAAAACTCTGCTGCCCATGTCTTAGCTCACACCAAGTCCTGTTTATATCTCACTGACCGACATTGGCTCCCAGTCAAGCAATATCTTGATTTTAAAATTCTCATCCTTGTTGTCATATCTCTCAATGGCCTCGCCCCTCCCTATCTCTGTAATCTCCTCCAGCTCCAGAACCCATCGAGACATCTGTGCTCCTCTAATTCTGGTCTCTTTTACATCCGTTATTTTAATCACTGCACCACTGGCGACCGTGCCTTCAGCTGCCGGGGCCCAAGCTGCAGTATCCTCCCTACACATCTCCGCCTCTGCACCTCTCCATCTCACTTTCCTCCTTTAAGACATTCCTTGTAACCTTCCTCTTTGGCTAAGCTGTTGGTCCTTTGACCTAATATCTCCTGTTGTATCTCAGTTCGCACTTTGCTTCATAATGCTCCTGTGAAGCACCTTGGGATTTTTTATAACATTAAAGGCAATATCTAAATATAAATTGATGTTTTTGTTGTTGTTTGCCAGACATCAATAGTCTTTAGCATATCCAGGTTGCTAACCATTTACTATCCAATGTTTTTACAAGCAACATGTATTTTTCTCTTGGGTTGTCACGTCTACAAATGTCCCCAGTCCTGACACTAGTCTGACTAGTCAGTAATTACAGCATTTATCGCATATCTCCTTTTTTAAACAGGATGTAAGATTTACAATCCTCCAATCCTCTGTCATCACACCCATATCCAAGGAGGATTGGAAGATTCTGGCCAGTGCCTCTGCTATTTCCACTACTCCTTCCCTCAGAAACCCCTATACATCCATTCAGACTGGGTAAGAGTTCCAGTTTATTGTGGTTCAAAAAGGTGTTGGATTGAAAGGTGTTAACTGAAACTGTTTGTTCAGTGACTGTAATTAATGTCAGTCTCCATGGACCGAATTGTGTCACAGGAGGGTTTCCCTCTTCTATTAATATGGGACTCCTTTCGATGTGTTATCATACTGTCAGCGGGAGCATCACGCCCGGCACTCACAGGGATCAGCGGCTCCAGAGAGAGGGAGAGGATAGATCAGAATCTGAGAACAATGGGTCAGAATCTGAGAACAATGGGTCAGAATCTGAGAACAATGGGTCAGAATCTGAGAACAATGGGTCAGAATCTGAGAACAATGGATCAGAATCTGAGAACAATGGATCAGAATCTGAGAACAATGGGTCAGAGTCTGAGAACAATGGGTCAGAATCTGAGAACAATGGATCAGAATCTGAGAACAATGGATCAGAATCTGATAACAATGGATCAGAATCTGAGAACAATGGGTCAGAATCTGAGAACAATGGATCAGAATCTGAGAACAATGGGTCAGAATCTGAGAACAATGGATCAGAATCTGAGAACAATGGATCAGAATCTGATAACAATGGGTCAGAGTCTGAGAACAATGGGTCAGAATCTGAGAACAATGGGTCAGAGTCTGAGAACAATGGGTCAGAATCTGAGAACAATGGGACAGAATCTGATAACAATGGGTCAGAATCTGAGAACAATGGGTCAGAGTCTGAGAACAATGGATCAGAATCTGAGAACAATGGGTCAGAATCTGAGAACAATGGGTCAGAATCTGAGAACAATGGGACAGAGTCTGAGAACAATGGGTCAGAATCTGTGAACAATGGGTCAGAGTCTGATAACAATGGGTCAGAATCTGATAACAATGGGTCAGAGTCTGAGAACAATGGGTCAGAATCTGAGAACAATGGATCAGAATCTGAGAACAATGGGTCAGAGTCTGAGAACAATGGGTCAGAGTCTGAGAACAATGGGTCAGAATCTGATAACAATGGGTCAGAATCTGAGAACAATGGGTCAGAGTCTGAGAACAATGGGTCAGAATCTGATAACAATGGGTCAGAGTCTGAGAACAATGGGTCAGAATCTGAGAACAATGGGTCAGAGTCTGAGAACAATGGGTCAGAATCTGAGAACAATGGGTCAGAATCTGAGAACAATGGGTCAGAATCTGAGAACAATGGGTCAGAATCTGAGAACAATGGGTCAGAGTCTGAGAACAATGGGACAGAATCTGATAACAATGGATCAGAATCTGATAACAATGGGTCAGAATCTGAGAACAATGGGTCAGAATCTGAGAACAATGGGTCAGAATCTGAGAACAATGGGTCAGAGTCTGAGAACAATGGGACAGAATCTGATAACAATGGATCAGAATCTGATAACAATGGGTCAGAATCTGAGAACAATGGGTCAGAATCTGAGAACAATTGGTCAGAGTCTGAGAACAATGGGTCAGAATCTGAGAACAATGGATCAGAATCTGAGAACAATGGGTCAGAGTCTGATAACAATGGGTCAGAATCTGAGAACAATGGATCAGAGTCTGAGAACAATGGGTCAGAATCTGATAACAATGGGTCAGAATCTGAGAACAATGGGTCAGAATCTGAGAACAATGGGTCAGAATCTGATAACAATGGGTCAGAGTCTGAGAACAATGGGTCAGAATCTGAGAACAATGGGTCAGAGTCTGAGAACAATGGGTCAGAATCTGAGAACAATGGGTCAGAATCTGAGAACAATGGGTCAGAATCTGAGAACAATGGGTCAGAATCTGAGAACAATGGGTCAGAGTCTGAGAACAATGGGACAGAATCTGATAACAATGGATCAGAATCTGATAACAATGGGTCAGAATCTGAGAACAATGGGTCAGAATCTGAGAACAATGGGTCAGAATCTGAGAACAATGGGTCAGAGTCTGAGAACAATGGGACAGAATCTGATAACAATGGATCAGAATCTGATAACAATGGGTCAGAATCTGAGAACAATGGGTCAGAATCTGAGAACAATTGGTCAGAGTCTGAGAACAATGGGTCAGAATCTGAGAACAATGGATCAGAATCTGAGAACAATGGGTCAGAGTCTGATAACAATGGGTCAGAATCTGAGAACAATGGATCAGAGTCTGAGAACAATGGGTCAGAATCTGATAACAATGGGTCAGAATCTGAGAACAATGGGTCAGAATCTGAGAACAATGGGTCAGAATCTGATAACAATGGGTCAGAATCTGAGAACAATGGGTCAGAATCTGATAACAATGGGTCAGAATCTGATAACAATGGGTCAGAATCTGAGAACAATGGGTCAGAATCTGAGAACAATGGGTCAGAATCTGAGAACAATGGGTCAGAATCTGAGAACAATGTGTCAGAATCTGAGAACAATGGGTCAGAATCTGAGAACAATGGGTCAGAGTCTGAGAACAATGGGTCAGAGTCTGAGAACAATGGGTCAGAATCTGAGAACAATGGGTCAGAATCTGAGAACAATGGGTCAGAATCTGAGAACAATGGGTCAGAGTCTGAGAACAATGGGTCAGAGTCTGAGAACAATGGGTCAGAATCTGAGAACAATGGGTCAGAATCTGAGAACAATGGGTCAGAATCTGATAACAATGGGTCAGAATCTGAGAACAATGGGTCAGAATCTGAGAACAATGGGTCAGAGTCTGAGAACAATGGGTCAGAATCTGATAACAATGGGTCAGAATCTGAGAACAATGGGTCAGAATCTGATAACAATGGGTCAGAATCTGAGAACAATGGGTCAGAATCTGAGAACAATGGGTCAGAGTCTGAGAACAATGGATCAGAATCTGATAACAATGGGTCAGAGTCTGAGAACAATGGGTCAGAGTCTGAGAACAATGGGTCAGAGTCTGAGAACAATGGGTCAGAATCTGAGAACAATGGGTCAGAATCTGAGAACAATGGGTCAGAGTCTGAGAACAATGGGTCAGAGTCTGAGAACAATGGGTCAGAATCTGATAACAATGGGTCAGAATCTGAGAACAATGGGTCAGAATCTGAGAACAATGGGTCAGAGTCTGAGAACAATGGGTCAGAGTCTGAGAACAATGGGTCAGAGTCTGAGAACAATGGGTCAGAATCTGAGAACAATGGGTCAGAATCTGAGAACAATGGGTCAGAGTCTGAGAACAATGGGTCAGAGTCTGAGAACAATGGGTCAGAATCTGAGAACAATGGGTCAGAATCTGAGAACAATGGGTCAGAGTCTGAGAACAATGGGTCAGAGTCTGAGAACAATGGGTCAGAGTCTGAGAACAATGGGTCAGAATCTGAGAACAATGGGTCAGAATCTGAGAACAATGGGTCAGAATCTGAGAACAGTGGGTCAGAGTCTGAGAACAATGGGTCAGAGTCTGAGAACAATGGGTCAGAATCTGATAACAATGGGTCAGAATCTGAGAACAATGGGTCAGAATCTGAGAACAATGGGTCAGAGTCTGAGAACAATGGGTCAGAATCTGATAACAATGGGTCAGAATCTGAGAACAATGGGTCAGAATCTGATAACAATGGGTCAGAATCTGAGAACAATGGGTCAGAATCTGAGAACAATGGGTCAGAGTCTGAGAACAATGGATCAGAATCTGATAACAATGGGTCAGAGTCTGAGAACAATGGGTCAGAGTCTGAGAACAATGGGACAGAGTCTGAGAACAATGGATCAGAATCTGAGAACAATGGGTCAGAGTCTGATAACAATGGGTCAGAATCTGAGAACAATGGGTCAGAGTCTGAGAACAATGGGTCAGAATCTGAGAACAATGGGTCAGAATCTGAGAACAATGGATCAGAATCTGAGAACAATGGGTCAGAGTCTGATAACAATGGGTCAGAATCTGAGAACAATTGATCAGAGTCTGAGAACAATGGGTCAGAATCTGATAACAATGGGTCAGAATCTGAGAACAATGGATCAGAATCTGAGAACAATGGGTCAGAAACTGATAACAATGGGTCAGAATCTGAGAACAATGGGTCAGAATCTGATAACAATGGGTCAGAATCTGAGAACAATGGGTCAGAATCTGATAACAATGGGTCAGAATCTGAGAACAATGGGTCAGAGTCTGAGAACAATGGGTCAGAATCTGAGAACAATGGGTCAGAATCTGATAACAATGGGTCAGAATCTGAGAACAATGGGTCAGAATCTG
The DNA here is from genome assembly GCF_036365525.1 of Heterodontus francisci. Lineage (NCBI taxonomy): Eukaryota > Metazoa > Chordata > Chondrichthyes > Heterodontiformes > Heterodontidae > Heterodontus > Heterodontus francisci. The sequence goes on from NW_027141724.1 coordinate 4,663,485, forward strand.
AGAACAATGGGTCAGAGTCTGAGAACAATGTGTCAGAATCTGAGAACAATGGGTCAGAATCTGATAACAATGGGTCAGAATCTGAGAACAATGGGTCAGAGTCTGAGAACAATGGGTCAGAATCTGAGAACAATGGGTCAGAATCTGATAACAATGGGTCAGAATCTGAGAACAATGGGTCAGAATCTGAGAACAATGGGTCAGAGTCTGAGAACAATGGGTCAGAATCTGAGAACAATGGGTCAGTATCTGATAACAATGGGTCAGAATCTGAGAACAATGGGTCAGAATCTGAGAACAATGGGTCAGAATCTGAGAACAATGGGTCAGAATCTGAGAACAATGGGTCAGAATCTGATAACAATGGGTCAGAATCTGATAACAATGGGTCAGAATCTGAGAACAATGGGTCAGAGTCTGAGAACAATGGGTCAGAATCTGATAACAATGGGTCAGAATCTGAGAACAATGGGTCAGAATCTGATAACAATGGGTCAGAATCTGATAACAATGGGTCAGAATCTGAGAACAATGGGTCAGAATCTGAGAACAATGGGTCAGAATCTGAGAACAATGGGTCAGAGTCTGAGAACAATGGGTCAGAGTCTGAGAACAATGGGTCAGAGTCTGAGAACAATGGGTCAGAATCTGAGAACAATGGGTCAGAATCTGAGAACAATGGGTCAGAATCTGAGAACAATGGGTCAGAGTCTGAGAACAATGGGTCAGAGTCTGAGAACAATGGGTCAGAATCTGAGAACAATGGGTCAGAATCTGAGAACAATGGGTCAGAGTCTGAGAACAATGGGTCAGAGTCTGAGAACAATGGGTCAGAATCTGAGAACAATGGGTCAGAATCTGAGAACAATGGGTCAGAATCTGAGAACAATGGGTCAGAGTCTGAGAACAATGGGTCAGAGTCTGAGAACAATGGGTCAGAATCTGATAACAATGGGTCAGAATCTGAGAACAATGGGTCAGAATCTGAGAACAATGTGTCAGAGTCTGAGAACAATGGGTCAGAATCTGATAACAATGGGTCAGAATCTGAGAACAATGGGTCAGAATCTGATAACAATGGGTCAGAATCTGAGAACAATGGGTCAGAATCTGAGAACAATGGGTCAGAGTCTGAGAACAATGGGTCAGAATCTGATAACAATGGGTCAGAATCTGAGAACAATGGGTCAGAATCTGAGAACAATGGGTCAGAATCTGATAACAATGGGTCAGAATCTGAGAACAATGGGTCAGAATCTGAGAACAATGGGTCAGAGTCTGAGAACAATGGGTCAGAATCTGAGAACAATGGGTCAGAGTCTGAGAACAATGGGTCAGAATCTGAGAACAATGGGTCAGAATCTGAGAACAATGGGTCAGAATCTGAGAACAATGGGTCAGAATCTGAGAACAATGGGTCAGAGTCTGAGAACAATGGGTCAGAATCTGAGAACAATGTGTCAGAATCTGAGAACAATGGGTCAGAATCTGAGAACAATGGGTCAGAATCTGAGAACAATGGGTCAGAATCTGAGAACAATGGGTCAGAGTCTGAGAACAATGGGTCAGAATCTGAAAACAATGGGTCAGAATCTGAGCACAATGGGTCAGAATCTGAGAACAATGGATCAGAATCTGAGAACAATGGGTCAGAATCTGAGAACAATGGGTCAGAGTCTGAGAACAATGGGTCAGAATCTGAGAACAATGGGTCAGAGTCTGAGAACAATGGATCAGAATCTGAGAACAATGGGTCAGAATCTGATAACAATGGGTCAGAATCTGAGAACAATGGGTCAGAGTCTGAGAACAATGGGTCAGAATCTGAGAACAATGGGTCAGAATCTGAGAACAATGGGTCAGAGTCTGAGAACAATGGGTCAGAATCTGAGAACAATGGGTCAGAATCTGAGAACAATGGGTCAGAATCTGAGAACAATGGGTCAGAATCTGAGAACAATGGGTCAGAATCTGAGAACAATGGGTCAGAATCTGAGAACAATGGGTCAGAGTCTGAGAACAATGGGTCAGAATCTGAGAACAATGGGTCAGAATCTGAGCACAATGGGTCAGAATCTGAGAACAATGGATCAGAATCTGAGAACAATGGATCAGAATCTGAGAACAATGGGTCAGAGTCTGAGAACAATGGGTCAGAATCTGAGAACAATGGGTCAGAGTCTGAGAACAATGGATCAGAATCTGAGAACAATGGGTCAGAATCTGATAACAATGGGTCAGAATCTGAGAACAATGGGTCAGAGTCTGAGAACAATGGGTCAGAATCTGAGAACAATGGGTCAGAATCTGAGAACAATGGGTCAGAGTCTGAGAACAATGGGTCAGAATCTGAGAACAATGGGTCAGAATCTGAGAACAATGGGTCAGAATCTGAGAACAATGGGTCAGAATCTGAGAACAATGGGTCAGAATCTGAGAACAATGGGTCAGAATCTGAGAACAATGGGTCAGAGTCTGAGAACAATGGGACAGAATCTGAGAACAATGGGTCAGAATCTGAGAACAATGGGTCAGAATCTGAGAACAATGGGTCAGAATCTGAGAACAATGGGTCAGAATCTGAGAACAATGGGTCAGAGTCTGAGAACAATGGGTCAGAGTCTGAGAACAATGGGTCAGAATCTGAGAACAATGGGTCAGAATCTGAGAACAATGGGTCAGACTCTGAGAACAATGGGTCAGAATCTGAGAACAATGGATCAGAGTCTGAGAACAATGGGTCAGAATCTGAGAACAATGGGTCAGAATCTGAGAACAATGGGTCAGAGTCTGAGAACAATGGGTCAGAATCTGAGAACAATGGGTCAGAATCTGAGAACAATGGGTCAGAATCTGAGAACAATGGGTCAGAATCTGAGAACAATGGGTCAGAATCTGAGAACAATGGGTCAGAGTCTGAGAACAATGGGTCAGAGTCTGAGAACAATGGGTCAGAATCTGAGAACAATGGGTCAGAATCTGAGAACAATGGGTCAGAGTCTGAGAACAATGGGTCAGAATCTGAGAACAATGGGTCAGAATCTGAGAACAATGGGTCAGACTCTGAGAACAATGGGTCAGAATCTGAGAACAATGGATCAGAATCTGAGAACAATGGGTCAGAGTCTGATAACAATGGGTCAGAATCTGAGAACAATGGATCAGAGTCTGAGAACAATGGGTCAGAATCTGATAACAATGGGTCAGAATCTGAGAACAATGGGTCAGAATCTGAGAACAATGGGTCAGAATCTGATAACAATGGGTCAGAATCTGAGAACAATGGGTCAGAATCTGAGAACAATGGGTCAGAGTCTGAGAACAATGGGTCAGAATCTGAGAACAATGGGTCAGAGTCTGAGAACAATGGGTCAGAATCTGAGAACAATGGGTCAGAATCTGAGAACAATGGGTCAGAATCTGAGAACAATGGGTCAGAGTCTGAGAACAATGGGTCAGAATCTGAGAACAATGTGTCAGAATCTGAGAACAATGGGTCAGAATCTGAGAACAATGGGTCAGAGTCTGAGAACAATGGGTCAGAGTCTGAGAACAATGGGTCAGAATCTGAGAACAATGGGTCAGAATCTGAGAACAATGGGTCAGAATCTGAGAACAATGGGTCAGAGTCTGAGAACAATGGGTCAGAATCTGAGAACAATGTGTCAGAATCTGAGAACAATGGGTCAGAATCTGAGAACAATGGGTCAGAATCTGAGAACAATGGGTCAGAGTCTGAGAACAATGGGTCAGAGTCTGAGAACAATGGGTCAGAGTCTGAGAACAATGGGTCAGAATCTGAGAACAATGGGTCAGAATCTGAGAACAATGGGTCAGAGTCTGAGAACAATGGGTCAGAGTCTGAGAACAATGGGTCAGAATCTGAGAACAATGGGTCAGAATCTGATAACAATGGGTCAGAATGTGAGAACAATGGGTCAGAATCTAAGAACAATGGGTCAGAATCTGATAACAATGGGTCAGAGTCTGAGAACAATGGGTCAGAATCTGAGAACAATGGGTCAGAGTCTGAGAACAATGGGTCAGAGTCTGAGAACAATGGGTCAGAATCTGATAACAATGGGTCAGAATCTGAGAACAATGGGTCAGAGTCTGAGAACAATGGGTCAGAGTCTGAGAACAATGGGTCAGAATCTGAGAACAATGGGTCAGAATCTGAGAACAATGGGTCAGAGTCTGAGAACAATGGGTCAGAGTCTGAGAACAATGGGTCAGAATCTGAGCACAATGGGTCAGAATCTGATAACAATGGGTCAGAATCTGAGAACAATGGGTCAGAATCTGATAACAATGGGTCAGAATCTGATAACAATGGGTCAGAATCTGAGAACAATGGGTCAGAATCTGATAACAATGGGTTAGAATCTGAGAACAATGGGTCAGAATCTGAGAACAATGGGTCAGAATCTGAGAACAATGGGTCAGAATCTGAGAACAATGGGTCAGAATCTGAGAACAATGGGTCAGAATCTGAGAACAATGGGTCAGAATCTGAGAACAATGGGTCAGAATCTGAGAACAATGGGTCAGAATCTGAGAACAATGGGTCAGAATCTGAGAACAATGGGTCAGAATCTGAGAACAATGGGTCAGAATCTGAGAACAATGGGTCAGAATCTGATAACAATGGGTCAGAATCTGATAACAATGGGTCAGAATCTGAGAACAATGGGTCAGAATCTGAGAACAATGGGTCAGAATCTGAGAACAATGGGTCAGAGTCTGAGAACAATGGGTCAGAATCTGAGAACAATGTGTCAGAATCTGAGAACAATGGGTCAGAATCTGAGAACAATGGGTCAGAATCTGAGAACAGTGGGTCAGAGTCTGAGAACAATGGGTCAGAATCTGAGAACAATGGGTCAGAATCTGATAACAATGGGTCAGAATCTGAGAACAATGGGTCAGAATCTGAGAACAATGGGTCAGAATCTGAGAACAATGGGTCAGAATCTGAGAACAATGGGTCAGAGTCTGAGAACAATGGGTCAGAGTCTGAGAACAATGGGTCAGAATCTGAGAACAATGGGTCAGAATCTGATAACAATGGGTCAGAATCTGATATCAATGGGTCAGAGTCTGAGAACAATGGGTCAGAGTCTGAGAACAATGGGTCAGAATCTGAGAACAATGGGTCAGAATCTGAGAACAATGGGTCAGAATCTGATAACAATGGGTCAGAGTCTGAGAACAATGGGTCAGAGTCTGAGAACAATGGGTCAGAATCTGAGAACAATGGATCAGAATCTGAGAACAATGGGTCAGAGTCTGATAACAATGGGTCAGAATCTGAGAACAATGGATCAGAGTCTGAGAACAATGGGTCAGAATCTGATAACAATGGGTCAGAATCTGAGAACAATGGGTCAGAATCTGAGAACAATGGGTCAGAATCTGAGAACAATGGGTCAGAATCTGATAACAATGGGTCAGAATCTGAGAACAATGGGTCAGAGTCTGATAACAATGGGTCAGAGTCTGAGAACAATGGGTCAGAATCTGAGAACAATGGGTCAGAATCTGAGAACAATGGGTCAGAATCTGATAACAATGGGTCAGAATCTGATAACAATGGGTCAGAATCTGATAACAATGGGTCAGAATCTGAGAACAATGGGTCAGAATCTGAGAACAATGGGTCAGAGTCTGAGAACAATGGGTCAGAGTCTGAGAACAATGGGTCAGAATCTGAGAACAATGTGTCAGAATCTGAGAACAATGGGTCAGAATCTGAGAACAATGGGTCAGAGTCTGAGAACAATGGTCAGAGTCTGAGAACAATGGGTCAGAATCTGAGAACAATGGGTCAGAATCTGAGAACAATGGGTCAGAATCTGAGAACAATGGGTCAGAATCTGAGAACAATGGGTCAGAGTCTGAGAACAATGGGTCAGAGTCTGAGAACAATGGGTCAGAATCTGAGAACAATGGGTCAGAATCTGAGAACAATGGGTCAGAATCTGAGAACAATGGGTCAGAGTCTGAGAACAATGGGTCAGAATCTGAGAACAATGGGTCAGAATCTGAGAACAATGGGTCAGAATCTGAGAACAATGGGTCAGAGTCTGAGAACAATGGGTCAGAATCTGAGAACAATGGGTCAGAATCTGAGAACAATGGGTCAGAATCTGAGAACAATGGGTCAGAGTCTGAGAACAATGGGTCAGAATCTGATAACAATGGGTCAGAATCTGAGAACAATGGGTCAGAATCTGAGAACAATGGGTCAGAGTCTGAGAACAATGGGTCAGAATCTGATAACAATGGGTCAGAATCTGAGAACAATGGGTCAGAGTCTGAGAACAATGGGTCAGAGTCTGAGAACAATGGATCAGAATCTGATAACAATGGGTCTGAGTCTGAGAACAATGGGTCAGAATCTGATAACAATGGGTCAGAATCTGAGAACAATGGGTCAGAATCTGAGAACAATGGGTCAGAGTCTGAGAACAATGGGTCAGAATCTGATAACAATGGGTCAGAATCTGAGAACAATGGGTCAGAATCTGAGAACAATGGGTCAGAGTCTGAGAACAATGGATCAGAATCTGATAACAATGGGTCAGAGTCTGTGAACAATTGGTCAGAATCTGAGAACAATGGGTCAGAATCTGAGAACAATGGGTCAGAGTCTGAGAACAATGGGTCAGAATCTGAGAACAATGGATCAGAATCTGAGAACAATGGGTCAGAGTCTGATAACAATGGGTCAGAATCTGAGAACAATGGATCAGAGTCTGAGAACAATGGGTCAGAATCTGATAACAATGGGTCAGAATCTGAGAACAATGGGTCAGAATCTGAGAACAATGGGTCAGAATCTGATAACAATGGGTCAGAATCTGATAACAATGGGTCAGAATCTGAGAACAATGGGTCAGAATCTGAGAACAATGGGTCAGAATCTGATAACAATGGGTCAGAATCTGATAACAATGGGTCAGAATCTGAGAACAATGGGTCAGAGTCTGAGAACAATGGGTCAGAATCTGATAACAATGGGTCAGAATCTGAGAACAATGGGTCAGAATCTGATAACAATGGGTCAGAATCTGATAACAATGGGTCAGAATCTGAGAACAATGGGTCAGAATCTGAGCACAATGGGTCAGAATCTGAGAACAATGGGTCAGAATCTGAGAACAATGGGTCAGAATCTGAGAACAATGGGTCAGAATCTGAGAACAATGGATCAGAATCTGAGAACAATGGATCAGAATCTGAGAACAATGGGTCAGAGTCTGAGAACAATGGGTCAGAATCTGAGAACAATGGGTCAGAATCTGAGAACAATGGGTCAGAGTCTGAGAACAATGGGTCAGAATCTGAGAACAATGGGTCAGAATCTGAGAACAATGGGTCAGAGTCTGAGAACAATGGGTCAGAATCTGAGAACAATGGGTCAGAATCTGAGAACAATGGGTCAGAATCTGAGAACAATGGGTCATAATCTGAGAACAATGGGTCAGAGTCTGAGAACAATGGGTCAGAATCTGAGAACAATGGGTCAGAATCTGAGAACAATGGGTCAGAATCTGAGAACAATGGGTCAGAGTCTGAGAACAATGGGACAGAATCTGAGAACAATGGGTCAGAATCTGAGAACAATGGGTCAGAATCTGAGAACAATGGGTCAGAATCTGAGAACAATGGGTCAGAATCTGAGAACAATGGGTCAGAGTCTGAGAACAATGGGTCAGAGTCTGAGAACAATGGGTCAGAATCTGAGAACAATGGGTCAGAATCTGAGAACAATGGGTCAGAATCTGAGAACAATGGGTCAGAGTCTGAGAACAATGGGTCAGAATCTGAGAACAATGGGTCAGAGTCTGATAACAATGGGTCAGAATCTGAGAACAATGGATCAGAGTCTGAGAACAATGGGTCAGAATCTGATAACAATGGGTCAGAATCTGAGAACAATGGGTCAGAATCTGAGAACAATGGGTCAGAATCTGATAACAATGGGTCAGAATCTGAGAACAATGGGTCAGAATCTGATAACAATGGGTCAGAATCTGATAACAATGGGTCAGAATCTGAGAACAATGGGTCAGAGTCTGAGAACAATGGGTCAGAATCTGAGAACAATGGGTCAGAGTCTGAGAACAATGGGTCAGAATCTGAGAACAATGGGTCAGAATCTGAGAACAATGGGTCAGAATCTGAGAACAATGGGTCAGAATCTGAGAACAATGGGTCAGAGTCTGAGAACAATGGGTCAGAATCTGAGAACAATGTGTCAGAATCTGAGAACAATGGGTCAGAATCTGAGAACAATGGGTCAGAGTCTGAGAACAATGGGTCAGAGTCTGAGAACAATGGGTCAGAATCTGAGAACAATGGGTCAGAATCTGAGAACAATGGGTCAGAATCTGATAACAATGGGTCAGAGTCTGAGAACAATGGGTCAGAATCTGAGAACAATGTGTCAGAATCTGAGAACAATGGGTCAGAATCTGATAACAATGGGTCAGAATCTGATAACAATGGGTCAGAATCTGAGAACAATGGGTCAGAATCTGATAACAATGGGTCAGAATCTGAGAACAATGGGTCAGAATCTGAGAACAATGGGTCAGAATCTGAGAACAATGGGTCAGAATCTGAGAACAATGGGTCAGAATCTGAGAACAATGGGTCAGAATCTGAGAACAATGGGTCAGAGTCTGAGAACAATGGGTCAGAGTCTGAGAACAATGGGTCAGAATCTGAGAACAATGGGTCAGAATCTGAGAACAATGGGTCAGAATCTGAGAACAATGGGTCAGAGTCTGAGAACAATGGGTCAGAGTCTGATAACAATGGGTCAGAATCTGAGAACAATGGGTCAGAATCTGAGAACAATTGGTCAGAATCTGAGAACAATGGGTCAGAGTCTGAGAACAATGGATCAGAATCTGATAACAATGGGTCAGAGTCTGTGAACAATGGGTCAGAATCTGATAACAATGGGTCAGAATCTGAGAACAATGGGTCAGAGTCTGAGAACAATGGGTCAGAGTCTGAGAACAATGGGTCAGAGTCTGAGAACAATGGGTCAGAGTCTGAGAACAATGGGTCAGAATCTGAGAACAATGGGTCAGAATCTGAGAACAATGGGTCAGAATCTGAGAACAATGGGTCAGAGTCTGAGAACAATGGATCAGAATCTGATAACAATGGGTCAGAGTCTGTGAACAATGGGTCAGAATCTGAGAACAATGGGTCAGAATCTGAGAACAATGGGTCAGAATCTGATAACAATGGGTCAGAGTCTGAGAACAATGGGTCAGAATCTGAGAACAATGGATCAGAATCTGAGAACAATGGGTCAGAGTCTGATAACAATGGGTCAGAATCTGAGAACAATGGATCAGAGTCTGAGAACAATGGGTCAGAATCTGAGAACAATGGGTCAGAATCTGAGAACAATGGGTCAGAGTCTGAGAACAATGGGTCAGAATCTGAGAACAATGGGTCAGAATCTGAGAACAATGGGTCAGAATCTGAGAACAATGGGTCAGAGTCTGAGAACAATGGTTCAGAGTCTGATAACAATGGGTCAGAATCTGAGAACAATGGGTCAGAATCTGAGAACAATGGGTCAGAATCTGAGAACAATGGGTCAGAGTCTGAGAACAATGGATCAGAATCTGATAACAATGGGTCAGTGTCTGTGAACAATGGGTCAGAATCTGATAACAATGGGTCAGAATCTGAGAACAATGGGTCAGAGTCTGAGAACAATGGGACAGAGTCTGAGAACAATGGGTCAGAATCTGAGAACAATGGGTCAGAATCTGAGAACAATGGGTCAGAATCTGAGAACAATGGGTCAGAGTCTGAGAACAATGGGTCAGAGTCTGAGAACAATGGGTCAGAATCTGAGAACAATGGGTCAGAATCTGAGAACAATGGGTCAGAATCTGAGAACAATGGGTCAGAATCTGAGAACAATGGGTCAGAATCTGAGAACAATGGGTCAGAATCTGAGAACAATGGGTCAGAGTCTGAGAACAATGGATCAGAATCTGATAACAATGCGTCAGAGTCTGTGAACAATGGGTCAGAATCTGAGAACAATGGGTCAGAATCTGAGAACAATGGGTCAGAATCTGATAACAATGGGTCAGAGTCTGAGAACAATGGGTCAGAATCTGATAACAATGGGTCAGAATCTGAGAACAATGGGTCAGAATCTGATAACAATGGGTCAGAATCTGAGAACAATGGGTCAGAATCTGAGAACAATGGGTCAGAATCTGAGAACAATGGGTCAGAATCTGAGAACAATGGGTCAGAATCTGATAACAATGGGTCAGAATCTGAGAACAATGGGTCAGAATCTGATAACAATGGGTTAGAATCTGAGAACAATGGGTCAGAATCTGAGAACAATGGGTCAGAATCTGAGAACAATGGGTCAGAATCTGAGAACAATGGGTCAGAATCTGAGAACAATGGGTCAGAATCTGAGAACAATGGGTCAGAATCTGAGAACAATGGGTCAGAATCTGAGAACAATGGGTCAGAATCTGAGAACAATGGGTCAGAATCTGATAACAATGGGTCAGAATCTGAGAACAATGGGTCAGAATCTGATAACAATGGGTCAGAATCTGATAACAATGGGTCAGAATCTGAGAACAATGGGTCAGAATCTGATAACAATGGGTCAGAATCTGAGAACAATGGGTCAGAATCTGATAACAATGGGTTAGAATCTGAGAACAATGGGTCAGAATCTGATAACAATGGGTCAGAATCTGAGAACAATGGGTCAGAATCTGATAACAATGGGTCAGAATCTGATAACAATGGGTCAGAATCTGAGAACAATGGGTCAGAATCTGAGAACAATGGATCAGAATCTGAGAACAATGGGTCAGAATCTGAGAACAATGGGTCAGAATCTGAGAACAATGGGTCAGAATCTGAGAACAATGGGTCAGAATCTGATAACAATGGGTCAGAATCTGATAACAATGGGTCAGAATCTGATAACAATGGGTCAGAATCTGAGAACAATGGGTCAGAATCTGAGAACAATGGGTCAGAATCTGAGAACAATGGGTCAGAGTCTGAGAACAATGGGTCAGAATCTGAGAACAATGTGTCAGAATCTGAGAACAATGGGTCAGAATCTGAGAACAATGGGTCAGAGTCTGAGAACAATGGGTCAGAGTCTGAGAACAATGGGTCAGAATCTGAGAACAATGGGTCAGAATCTGAGAACAATGGGTCAGAATCTGATAACAATGGGTCAGAGTCTGAGAACAATGGGTCAGAGTCTGAGAACAATGGGTCAGAGTCTGAGAACAATGGGTCAGAGTCTGAGAACAATGGGTCAGAGTCTGATAACAATGGGTCAGAATCTGATAACAATGGGTCAGAATCTGAGAACAATGGGTCAGAATCTGATAACAATGGGTCAGAATCTGATAACAATGGGTAAGAGTCTGAGAACAATGGGTCAGAATCTGAGAACAATGGGTCAGAATCTGATAACAATGGGTCAGAATCTGAGAACAATGGGTAAGAGTCTGAGAACAATGGGTCAGAATCTGATAACAATGGGTCAGAATCTGATAACAATGGGTCAGAATCTGAGAACAATGGGTCAGAATCTGATAACAATGGGTCAGAATCTGAGAACAATGGGTAAGAGTCTGAGAACAATGGGTCAGAATCTGAGAACAATGTGTCAGAATCTGAGAACAATGGGTCAGAATCTGAGAACAATGGGTCAGAATCTGAGAACAATGTGTCAGAATCTGATAACAATGGGTCAGAATCTGAGAACAATGGGTCAGAATCTGAGAACAATGGGTCAGAGTCTGAGAACAATGGGTCAGAGTCTGAGAACAATGGGTCAGAGTCTGAGAACAATGGGTCAGAGTCTGATAACAATGGGTCAGAATCTGATAACAATGGGTCAGAGTCTGATAACAATGGGTCAGAGTCTGATAACAATGGGTAAGAATCTGAGAACAATGGGTCAGAATCTGAGAACAATGGGTCAGAATCTGAGAACAATGGGTCAGAATCTGAGAACAATGGGTCAGAGTCTGAGAACAATGGGTCAGAATCTGAGAACAATGGGTCAGAGTCTGAGAACAATGGGTCAGAATCTGAGAACAATGTGTCAGAATCTGAGAACAATGGGTCAGAATCTGAGAACAATGGGTCAGAATCTGAGAACAATGTGTCAGAATCTGATAACAATGGGTCAGAATCTGAGAACAATGTGTCAGAATCTGAGAACAATGGGTCAGAGTCTGAGAACAATGGGTCAGAGTCTGAGAACAATGGGTCAGAGTCTGAGAACAATGGGTCAGAGTCTGATAACAATGGGTCAGAATCTGATAACAATGGGTCAGAGTCTGATAACAATGGGTCAGAGTCTGATAACAATGGGTCAGAATCTGAGAACAATGGGTCAGAATCTGATAACAATGCGTCAGAATCTGATAACAATGTGTCAGAATCTGATAACAATGGGTCAGAATCTGATAACAATGGGTCAGAATCTGATAACAATGGGTCAGAGTCTGATAACAATGGGTCAGAGTCTGATAACAATGGGTCAGAATCTGAGAACAATGGGTCAGAATCTGAGAACAATGGGTCAGAATCTGAGAACAATGGGTCAGAGTCTGAGAACAATGGGTCAGAGTCTGAGAACAATGGGTCAGAATCTGATAACAATGGGTCAGAGTCTGATAACAATGGGTCAGAGTCTGATAACAATGGGTCAGAATCTGAGAACAATGGGTCAGAATCTGAGAACAATGGGTCAGAATCTGAGAACAATGGGTCAGAATCTGAGAACAATGGGTCAGAATCTGAGAACAATGGGTCAGAGTCTGAGAACAATGGGTCAGAATCTGAGAACAATGGGTCAGAGTCTGAGAACAATGGGTCAGAATCTGAGAACAATGTGTCAGAATCTGAGAACAATGGGTCAGAATCTGAGAACAATGTGTCAGAATCTGATAACAATGGGTCAGAATCTGAGAACAATGTGTCAGAATCTGAGAACAATGGGTCAGAGTCTGAGAACAATGGGTCAGAGTCTGAGAACAATGGGTCAGAGTCTGAGAACAATGGGTCAGAGTCTGATAACAATGGGTCAGAATCTGATAACAATGGGTCAGAGTCTGAGAACAATGGGTCAGAATCTGAGAACAATGGGTCAGAGTCTGAGAACAATGGGTCAGAGTCTGAGAACAATGGGTCAGAGTCTGAGAACAATGGGTCAGAGTCTGAGAACAATGGGTCAGAGTCTGATAACAATGGGTCAGAGTCTGATAACAATGGGTCAGAGTCTGATAACAATGGGTCAGAATCTGAGAACAATGGGTCAGAGTCTGAGAACAATGGGTCAGAGTCTGATAACAGTGGGTCAGAGTCTGATAACAATGGGTCAGAGTCTGATAACAATGGGTCAGAATCTGATAACAATGGGTCAGAGTCTGAGAACAATGGGTCAGAATCTGATAACAATGGGTCAGAATCTGATAACAATGGGTCAGAATCTGATAACAATGGGTCAGAATCTGATAACAATGGGTCAGAGTCTGATAACAATGGGTCAGAGTCTGATAACAATGGGTCAGAGTCTGATAACAATGGGTCAGAATCTGAGAACAATGGGTCAGAATCTGAGAACAATGGGTCAGAATCTGATAACAATGTGTCAGAATCTGATAACAATGGGTCAGAATCTGATAACAATGTGTCAGAATCTGATAACAATGGGCCAGAGTCTGATAACAATGGGTCAGAATCTGAGAACAATGGGTCAGAGTCTGAGAACAATGGGTCAGAATCTGAGAACAATGGGTCAGAGTCTGAGAACAATGGGTCAGAATCTGATAACAATGGGTCAGAGTCTGAGAACAATGGGTCAGAATCTGAGAACAATGGGTCAGAGTCTGAGAACAATGGGTCAGAATCTGATAACAATGGGTCAGAGTCTGAGAACAATGGGTCAGAATCTGATAACAATGGGTCAGAATCTGATAACAATGGGTCAGAGTCTGATAACAATGGGTCAGAATCTGAGAACAATGGGTCAGAATCTGAGAACAATGGGTCAGAATCTGAGAACAATGGGTCAGAATCTGAGAACAATGGGTCAGAGTCTGAGAACAATGGGTCAGAGTCTGAGAACAATGGGTCAGAGTCTGAGAACAATGGGTCAGAATCTGAGAACAATGTGTCAGAATCTGAGAACAATGGGTCAGAATCTGAGAACAATGGGTCAGAATCTGAGAACAATGTGTCAGAATCTGATAACAATGGGTCAGAATCTGAGAACAATGTGTCAGAATCTGAGAACAATGGGTCAGAGTCTGAGAACAATGGGTCAGAGTCTGAGAACAATGGGTCAGAGTCTGAGAACAATGGGTCAGAGTCTGATAACAATGGGTCAGAATCTGATAACAATGGGTCAGAGTCTGATAACAATGGGTCAGAGTCTGATAACAATGGGTCAGAGTCTGAGAACAATGGGTCAGAGTCTGAGAACAATGGGTCAGAGTCTGAGAACAATGGGTCAGAGTCTGATAACAATGGGTCAGAATCTGATAACAATGGGTCAGAATCTGAGAACAATGGTTCAGAATCTGATAACAATGGGTCAGAATCTGATAACAATGGGTCAGAATCTGAGAACAATGGGTCAGAATCTGAGAACAATGGGACAGAATCTGAGAACAATGGGTCAGAGTCTGAGAACAATGGGTCAGAGTCTGAGAACAATGGGTCAGAGTCTGATAACAATGGGTCAGAATCTGATAACAATGTGTCAGAATCTGATAACAATGGGTCAGAATCTGAGAACAATGGTTCAGAATCTGAGAACAATGGGTCAGAATCTGAGAACAATGGGTCAGAATCTGAGAACAATGGGTCAGAATCTGAGAACAATGGGTCAGAATCTGAGAACAATGGTTCAGAATCTGATAACATTGGGTCAGAATCTGAGAACTATGGTTCAGAATCTGATAACAATGGGTCAGAATCTGAGAACAATGGGTCAGAATCTGAGAACAATGGGTCAGAATCTGAGAACAATGGGTCAGAATCTGAGAACAATGGGTCAGAATCTGATAACAATGTGTCAGAATCTGATAACAATGGGTCAGAATCTGATAACAATGGGTCAGAATCTGATAACAATGGGTCAGAATCTGATAACAATGGGTCAGAATCTGAGAACAAAGGGTCAGAATCTGATAACAATGGGTCAGAATCTGATAACAATGTGTCAGAATCTGATAACAATGGGTCAGAATCTGAGAACAATGGGTCAGAATCTGATAACAATGGGTCAGAATCTGAGAACAATGGGTCAGAATCTGAGAACAATGGGTCAGAATCTGATAACAATGGGTCAGAATCTGATAACAATGGGTCAGAATCTGAGAACAATGGGTCAGAGTCTGAGAACAATGGGTCAGAATCTGATAACAATGGGTCAGAATCTGATAACAATGGGTCAGAATCTGAGAACAATGGGTCAGAATCTGATAACAATGGGTCAGAGTCTGAGAACAATGGGTCAGAGTCTGAGAACAATGGGTCAGAGTCTGAGAACAATGGGTCAGAATCTGAGAACAATGGGTCAGAGTCTGAGAACAATGGGTCAGAGTCTGAGAACAATGGGTCAGAGTCTGAGAACAATGGGTCAGAATCTGAGAACAATGGGTCAGAGTCTGAGAACAATGGGTCAGAGTCTGAGAACAATGGGTCAGAGTCTGAGAACAATGGGTCAGAATCTGAGAACAATGGGTCAGAATCTGAGAACAATGGGTCAGAATCTGAGAACAATGTGTCAGAGTCTGAGAACAATGGGTCAGAGTCTGATAACAATGGGTCAGAATCTGATAACAATGGGTCAGAGTCTGATAACAATGGGTCAGAGTCTGATAACAATGGGTCAGAATCTGAGAACAATGGGTCAGAATCTGATAACAATGGGTCAGAATCTGATAACAATGTGTCAGAATCTGATAACAATGGGTCAGAATCTGAGAACAATGGGTCAGAATCTGATAACAATGGGTCAGAGTCTGATAACAATGGGTCAGAGTCTGATAACAATGGGTCAGAGTCTGAGAACAATGGGTCAGAATCTGATAACAATGGGTCAGAATCTGATAACAATGTGTCAGAATCTGATAACAATGGGTCAGAATCTGAGAACAATGGTTCAGAATTTGATAACAATGGGTCAGAATCTGAGAACAATGGGTCAGAATCTGAGAACAATGGGTCAGAATCTGATAACAATGGGTCAGAATCTGATAACAATGGGTCAGAATCTGAGAACAATGGGTCAGAATCTGAGAACAAAGGGTCAGAATCTGATAACAATGGGTCAGAATCTGATAACAATGTGTCAGAATCTGAGAACAATGGGTCAGAATCTGAGAACAATGGGTCAGAATCTGAGAACAATGGGTCAGAATCTGAGAACAATGGGTCAGAATCTGATAACAATGGGTCAGAATCTGAGAACAATGGGTCAGAATCTGAGAACAATGGGTCAGAATCTGATAACAATGGGTCAGAATCTGATAACAATGGGTCAGAATCTGAGAACAATGGGTCAGAGTCTGAGAACAATGGGTCAGAATCTGATAACAATGGGTCAGAATCTGAGAACAATGTGTCAGAATCTGATAACAATGGGTCAGAATCTGATAACAATGGGTCAGAATCTGATAACAATGGGTCAGAGTCTGAGAACAATGGGTCAGAATCTGAGAACAATGGGTCAGAATCTGATAACAATGGGTCAGAATCTGAGAACAATGGGTCAGAATCTGATAACAATGGGTCAGAATCTGAGAACAATGGGTCAGAATCTGAGAACAATGGGTCAGAATCTGATAACAATGTGTCAGAATCTGAGAACAATGGGTCAGAATCTGATAACAATGGGTCAGAATCTGAGAACAATGGGTCAGAATCTGAGAACAATGGATCAGAATCTGAGAACAATGGGTCAGAATCTGAGAACAATGGGTCAGAATCTGAGAACAATGGGTCAGAATCTGAGAACAATGGGTCAGAATCTGATAACAATGGGTCAGAATCTGATAACAATGGGTCAGAATCTGAGAACAATGGGTCAGAATCTGAGAACAATGGGTCAGAATCTGAGAACAATGGGTCAGAGTCTGAGAACAATGGGTCAGAGTCTGAGAACAATGGGTCAGAGTCTGAGAACAATGGGTCAGAGTCTGAGAACAATGGGTCAGAATCTGAGAACAATGGGTCAGAATCTGAGAACAATGGGTCAGAATCTGAGAACAATGGATCAGAATCTGAGAACAATGGGTCAGAATCTGAGAACAATGTGTCAGAATCTGAGAACAATGGGTCAGAATCTGATAACAATGGGTCAGAGTCTGAGAACAATGGGTCAGAGTCTGAGAACAATGGGTCAGAATCTGATAACAATGGGTCAGAATCTGAGAACAATGTGTCAGAATCTGATAACAATGGGTCAGAGTCTGATAACAATGGGTCAGAGTCTGAGAACAATGGGTCAGAGTCTGAGAACAATGGGTCAGAATCTGAGAACAATGGGTCAGAATCTGAGAACAATGGGTCAGAATCTGAGAACAATGGGTCAGAATCTGATAACAATGGGTCAGAATCTGAGAACAATGGGTCAGAATCTGAGAACAATGGGTCAGAGTCTGAGAACAATGGGTCAGAATCTGAGAACAATGGGTCAGAATCTGAGAACAATGGGTCAGAATCTGAGAACAATGGGTCAGAGTCTGAGAACAATGGGTCAGAATCTGAGAACAATGGATCAGAATCTGATAACAATGGGTCAGAGTCTGAGAACAATGGGTCAGAATCTGATAACAATGGGTCAGAGTCTGAGAACAATGGGTCAGAATCTGAGAACAATGGGTCAGAATCTGATAACAATGGATCAGAATCTGATAACAATGGGTCAGAATCTGATAACAATGGGTCAGAGTCTGAGAACAATGGGTCAGAGTCTGAGAACAATGGGTCAGAATCTGATAACAATGGGTCAGAATCTGAGAACAATGGGTCAGAATCTGAGAACAATGGGTCAGAATCTGATAACAATGTGTCAGAATCTGAGAACAATGGGACAGAGTCTGAGAACAATGGGTCAGAATCTGAGAACAATGGGTCAGAATCTGAGAACAATGGGACAGAGTCTGAGAACAATGGGTCAGAATCTGAGAACAATGGGTCAGAATCTGATAACAATGTGTCAGAATCTGAGAACAATGGGACAGAATCTGATAACAATGGGTCAGAATCTGAGAACAATGGGTCAGAATCTGAGAACAATGGGTCAGAGTCTGAGAACAATGGGTCAGAATCTGAGAACAATGGATCAGAATCTGATAACAATGGGTCAGAATCTGATAACAATGGGTCAGAATCTGAGAACAATGGGTCAGAATCTGAGAACAATGGGTCAGAATCTGAGAACAATGGGTCAGAGTCTGAGAACAATGGGTCAGAATCTGATAACAATGGGTCAGAATCTGATAACAATGGATCAGAATCTGATAACAATGGGTCAGAGTCTGAGAACAATGGGTCAGAATCTGAGAACAATGGGTCAGAATCTGAGAACAATGGGTCAGAGTCTAAGAACAATGGGTCAGAATCTGATAACAATGGGTCAGAGTCTGAGAACAATGGGTCAGAGTCTGAGAACAATGGGTCAGAATCTGATAACAATGGGTCAGAATCTGAGAACAATGGGTCAGAATCTGATAACAATGGGTCAGAATCTGAGAACAATGGGTCAGAATCTGAGAACAATGGGTCAGAATCTGAGAACAATGGGTCAGAATCTGATAACAATGGGTCAGAGTCTGAGAACAATGTGTCAGAATCTGAGAACAATGGGTCAGAATCTGAGAACAATGGGTCAGAATCTGAGAACAATGGGTCAGAATCTGAGAACAATGGGTCAGAGTCTGAGAACAATGGGTCAGAGTCTGAGAACAATGGGTCAGAATCTGAGAACAATGTGTCAGAATCTGAGAACAATGGGTCAGAATCTGAGAACAATGGGTCAGAATCTGAGAACAATGTGTCAGAATCTGATAACAATGGGTCAGAATCTGAGAACAATGGGTCAGAATCTGAGAACAATGGGTCAGAGTCTGAGAACAATGGGTCAGAGTCTGAGAACAATGGGTCAGAGTCTGAGAACAATGGGTCAGAGTCTGATAACAATGGGTCAGAATCTGATAACAATGGGTCAGAGTCTGATAACAATGGGTCAGAGTCTGAGAACAATGTGTCAGAATCTGATAACAATGGGTCAGAATCTGATAACAATGTGTCAGAATCTGATAACAATGGGTCAGAATCTGATAACAATGGGTCAGAATCTGAGAACAATGTGTCAGAATCTGAGAACAATGGGTCAGAGTCTGAGAACAATGGGTCAGAGTCTGAGAACAATGGGTCAGAATCTGAGAACAATGGGTCAGAATCTGAGAACAATGGGTCAGAATCTGAGAACAATGGGTCAGAATCTGATAACAATGGGTCAGAATCTGATAACAATGGGTCAGAGTCTGAGAACAATGGGTCAGAATCTGAGAACAATGTGTCAGAATCTGAGAACAATGGGTCAGAATCTGAGAACAATGGGTCAGAATCTGAGAACAATGTGTCAGAATCTGATAACAATGGGTCAGAATCTGAGAACAATGGGTCAGAATCTGAGAACAATGGGTCAGAGTCTGAGAACAATGGGTCAGAGTCTGAGAACAATGGGTCAGAGTCTGAGAACAATGGGTCAGAGTCTGATAACAATGGGTCAGAATCTGATAACAATGGGTCAGAGTCTGATAACAATGGGTCAGAGTCTGATAACAATGGGTCAGAATCTGAGAACAATGGGTCAGAATCTGAGAACAATGGGTCAGAATCTGAGAACAATGGGTCAGAATCTGAGAACAATGGGTCAGAGTCTGAGAACAATGGGTCAGAGTCTGAGAACAATGGGTCAGAATCTGAGAACAATGGGTCAGAGTCTGATAACAATGGGTCAGAATCTGAGAACAATGTGTCAGAATCTGAGAACAATGGGTCAGAATCTGAGAACAATGGGTCAGAGTCTGAGAACAATGGGTCAGAGTCTGAGAACAATGGATCAGAATCTGAGAACAATGTGTCAGAATCTGAGAACAATGGGTCAGAATCTGAGAACAATGGGTCAGAGTCTGAGAACAATGGGTCAGAGTCTGAGAACAATGGATCAGAATCTGAGAACAATGTGTCAGAATCTGATAACAATGGATCAGAATCTGAGAACAATGTGTCAGAATCTGAGAACAATGGGTCAGAATCTGAGAACAATGGGTCAGAGTCTGAGAACAATGGGTCAGAGTCTGAGAACAATGGATCAGAATCTGAGAACAATGTGTCAGAATCTGATAACAATGGGTCAGAATCTGAGAACAATGTGTCAGAATCTGAGAACAATGGGTCAGAGTCTGAGAACAATGGGTCAGAGTCTGAGAACAATGGGTCAGAGTCTGAGAACAATGGGTCAGAGTCTGATAACAATGGGTCAGAATCTGATAACAATGGGTCAGAGTCTGATAACAATGGGTCAGAGTCTGATAACAATGGGTCAGAATCTGAGAACAATGTGTCAGAATCTGATAACAATGGGTCAGAATCTGATAACAATGGGTCAGAGTCTGATAACAATGGGTCAGAGTCTGATAACAGTGGGTCAGAATCTGAGAACAATGGGTCAGAATCTGAGAACAATGGGTCAGAATCTGAGAACAATGGGTCAGAGTCTGAGAACAATGGGTCAGAGTCTGAGAACAATGGGTCAGAATCTGATAACAATGGGTCAGAGTCTGATAACAATGGGTCAGAGTCTGATAACAATGGGTCAGAATCTGAGAACAATGGGTCAGAATCTGAGAACAATGGGTCAGAATCTGAGAACAATGGGTCAGAATCTGAGAACAATGGGTCAGAATCTGAGAACAATGGGTCAGAGTCTGAGAACAATGGGTCAGAATCTGAGAACAATGGGTCAGAGTCTGAGAACAATGGGTCAGAATCTGAGAACAATGTGTCAGAATCTGAGAACAATGGGTCAGAATCTGAGAACAATGGGTCAGAATCTGAGAACAATGTGTCAGAATCTGATAACAATGGGTCAGAATCTGAGAACAATGGGTCAGAATCTGAGAACAATGTGTCAGAATCTGAGAACAATGGGTCAGAGTCTGAGAACAATGGGTCAGAGTCTGAGAACAATGGGTCAGAGTCTGAGAACAATGGGTCAGAGTCTGATAACAATGGGTCAGAATCTGATAACAATGGGTCAGAGTCTGAGAACAATGGGTCAGAATCTGAGAACAATGGGTCAGAGTCTGAGAACAATGGGTCAGAGTCTGATAACAATGGGTCAGAATCTGAGAACAATGGGTCAGAATCTGAGAACAATGGGTCAGAATCTGAGAACAATGGGTCAGAATCTGAGAACAATGGGTCAGAGTCTGAGAACAATGGGTCAGAATCTGAGAACAATGTGTCAGAATCTGAGAACAATGGGTCAGAATCTGAGAACAATGTGTCAGAATCTGAGAACAATGGGTCAGAATCTGATAACAATGGGTCAGACTCTGATAACAATGGGTCAGAATCTGAGAACAATGGGTCAGAATCTGAGAACAATGTGTCAGAATCTGATAACAATGGGTCAGAATCTGAGAACAATGGGTCAGAATCTGAGAACAATGTGTCAGAATCTGAGAACAATGGGTCAGAGTCTGAGAACAATGGGACAGAATCTGAGAACAATGGGTCAGAATCTGAGAACAATGGGTCAGAATCTGAGAACAATGGGTCAGAATCTGAGAACAATGGGTCAGAATCTGAGAACAATGGGTCAGAATCTGATAACAATGGGTCAGAATCTGATAACAATGGGTCAGAATCTGAGAACAATGGGTCAGAATCTGAGAACAATGTGTCAGAATCTGATAACAATGGGTCAGAATCTGAGAACAATGGGTCAGAATCTGAGAACAATGTGTCAGAATCTGAGAACAATGGGTCAGAGTCTGAGAACAATGGGTCAGAGTCTGAGAACAATGGGTCAGAATCTGATAACAATGGGTCAGAATCTGAGAACAATGGGTCAGAATCTGAGAACAATGGGTCAGAGTCTGAGAACAATGGGTCAGAATCTGAGAACAATGGGTCAGAATCTGAGAACAATGGGTCAGAGTCTGAGAACAATGGGTCAGAATCTGAGAACAATGGGTCAGAATCTGAGAACAATGGGTCAGAATCTGAGAACAATGGGTCAGAATCTGATAACAATGGATCAGAATCTGAGAACAATGTGTCAGAATCTGATAACAATGGGTCAGAATCTGAGAACAATGGGTCAGAATCTGAGAACAATGGGTCAGAGTCTGAGAACAATGGGTCAGAATCTGAGAACAATGGGTCAGAATCTGAGAACAATGGGTCAGAGTCTGAGAACAATGGGTCAGAATCTGAGAACAATGGGTCAGAATCTGAGAACAATGGGTCAGAATCTGAGAACAATGGGTCAGAATCTGAGAACAATGGGTCAGAATCTGAGAACAATGGGTCAGAATCTGAGAACAATGGATCAGAATCTGATAACAATGGATCAGAATCTGATAACAATGGGTCAGAATCTGAGAACAATGGGTCAGAATCTGAGAACAATGGGTCAGAATCTGATAACAATGGATCAGAATCTGAGAACAATGTGTCAGAATCTGATAACAATGGGTCAGAGTCTGATAACAATGGATCAGAATCTGATAACAATGGATCAGAATCTGATAACAATGGGTCAGAATCTGATAACAATGGGTCAGAATCTGATAACAATGGATCAGAATCTGATAACAATGGGTCAGAATCTGATAACAATGGATCAGAATCTGATAACAATGGGTCAGAATCTGAGAACAATGGGTCAGAATCTGATAACAATGGATCAGAATCTGATAACAATGGGTCAGAATCTGATAACAATGGATCAGAATCTGATAACAATGGGTCAGAATCTGAGAACAATGGGTCAGAATCTGATAACAATGGGTCAGAATCTGAGAACAATGGGTCAGAATCTGATAACAATGTGTCAGAATCTGATAACAGTGGGTCAGAATCTGAGAACAATGGGTCAGAATCTGAGAACAATGGGTCAGAATCTGAGAACAATGGGTCAGAATCTGAGAACAATGGGTCAGAGTCTGAGAACAATGGGTCAGAATCTGAGAACAATGGGTCAGAATCTGAGAACAATGGGTCAGAATCTGAGAACAATGGGTCAGAATCTGAGAACAATGGGTCAGAGTCTGAGAACAATGGATCAGAATCTGAGAACAATGGGTCAGAGTCTGAGAACAATGGGTCAGAATCTGATAACAATGTGTCAGAATCTGAGAACAATGTGTCAGAATCTGAGAACAATGGGTCAGAATCTGATAACAATGGATCAGAATCTGATAACAATGTGTCAGAATCTGATAACAATGGGTCAGAATCTGAGAACAATGGGTCAGAATCTGATAACAATGTGTCAGAATCTGAGAACAATGGGACAGAATCTGAGAACAATGGATCAGAATCTGAGAACAATGGGTCAGAATCTGAGAACAATGGGTCAGAATCTGAGAACAATGGGTCAGAATCTGAGAACAATGGGTCAGAATCTGAGAACAATGGGTCAGAATCTGAGAACAATGGGTCAGAATCTGAGAACAATGGGTCAGAATCTGAGAACAATGGGTCAGAATCTGAGAACAATGGGTCAGAATCTGATAACAATGGGTCAGAGTCTGAGAACAATGGCTCAGAATCTGAGAACAATGGGTCAGAATCTGATAACAATGGGTCAGAATCTGAGAACAATGGGTCAGAATCTGAGAACAATGGGTCAGAGTCTGAGAACAATGGGTCAGAATCTGAGAACAATGGGTCAGAATCTGAGAACAATGGGTCAGAATCTGAGAACAATGGGTCAGAATCTGAGAACAATGGGTCAGAATCTGAGAACAATGGGTCAGAGTCTGAGAACAATGGGTCAGAATCTGAGAACAATGGGTCAGAATCTGAGAACAATGGGTCAGAATCTGAGAACAATGGGTCAGAATCTGATAACAATGGATCAGAATCTGAGAACAATGTGTCAGAATCTGATAACAATGGGTCAGAATCTGAGAACAATGGGTCAGAATCTGAGAACAATGGGTCAGAGTCTGAGAACAATGGGTCAGAATCTGAGAACAATGGGTCAGAATCTGAGAACAATGGGTCAGAGTCTGAGAACAATGGGTCAGAATCTGAGAACAATGGGTCAGAATCTGAGAACAATGGGTCAGAATCTGAGAACAATGGGTCAGAATCTGAGAACAATGGGTCAGAATCTGAGAACAATGGGTCAGAATCTGAGAACAATGGATCAGAATCTGATAACAATGGATCAGAATCTGATAACAATGGGTCAGAATCTGAGAACAATGGGTCAGAATCTGAGAACAATGGGTCAGAATCTGATAACAATGGATCAGAATCTGAGAACAATGTGTCAGAATCTGATAACAATGGGTCAGAGTCTGAGAACAATGGGTCAGAATCTGAGAACAATGGGTCAGAATCTGAGAACAATGGGTCAGAATCTGAGAACAATGGGTCAGAATCTGAGAACAATGGATCAGAATCTGATAACAATGGATCAGAATCTGATAACAATGGGTCAGAATCTGAGAACAATGGGTCAGAATCTGAGAACAATGGGTCAGAATCTGATAACAATGGATCAGAATCTGAGAACAATGTGTCAGAATCTGATAACAATGGGTCAGAGTCTGATAACAATGGATCAGAATCTGATAACAATGGATCAGAATCTGATAACAATGGGTCAGAATCTGATAACAATGGGTCAGAATCTGATAACAATGGATCAGAATCTGATAACAATGGGTCAGAATCTGATAACAATGGATCAGAATCTGATAACAATGGGTCAGAATCTGAGAACAATGGGTCAGAATCTGATAACAATGGATCAGAATCTGATAACAATGGGTCAGAATCTGATAACAATGGATCAGAATCTGATAACAATGGGTCAGAATCTGAGAACAATGGGTCAGAATCTGATAACAATGGGTCAGAATCTGAGAACAATGGGTCAGAATCTGATAACAATGGGTCAGAATCTGATAACAATGGATCAGAATCTGATAACAATGTGTCAGAATCTGATAACAGTGGGTCAGAATCTGAGAACAATGGGTCAGAATCTGAGAACAATGGGTCAGAGTCTGAGAACAATGGGTCAGAATCTGAGAACAATGGGTCAGAATCTGAGAACAATGGGTCAGAGTCTGAGAACAATGGGTCAGAATCTGAGAACAATGGGTCAGAATCTGAGAACAATGGGTCAGAATCTGAGAACAATGGGTCAGAATCTGAGAACAATGGGTCAGAGTCTGAGAACAATGGGTCAGAATCTGTGAACAATGGGTCAGAATCTGAGAACAATGGGTCAGAATCTGAGAACAATGGGTCAGAATCTGAGAACAATGGGTCAGAGTCTGAGAACAATGGATCAGAATCTGAGAACAATGGGTCAGAGTCTGAGAACAATGGGTCAGAATCTGATAACAATGTGTCAGAATCTGAGAACAATGTGTCAGAATCTGAGAACAATGGGTCAGAATCTGATAACAATGGATCAGAATCTGATAACAATGTGTCAGAATCTGATAACAATGGGTCAGAATCTGAGAACAATGGGTCAGAATCTGATAACAATGTGTCAGAATCTGAGAACAATGGGACAGAATCTGAGAACAATGGATCAGAATCTGAGAACAATGGGTCAGAATCTGAGAACAATGGGTCAGAATCTGAGAACAATGGGTCAGAATCTGAGAACAATGGGTCAGAATCTGAGAACAATGGGTCAGAATCTGAGAACAATGGGTCAGAATCTGAGAACAATGGGTCAGAATCTGAGAACAATGGGTCAGAATCTGAGAACAATGGGTCAGAATCTGATAACAATGGGTCAGAGTCTGAGAACAATGGCTCAGAATCTGAGAACAATGGGTCAGAATCTGATAACAATGGGTCAGAATCTGAGAACAATGGGTCAGAATCTGAGAACAATGGGTCAGAGTCTGAGAACAATGGGTCAGAATCTGAGAACAATGGGTCAGAATCTGAGAACAATGGGTCAGAATCTGAGAACAATGGGTCAGAATCTGAGAACAATGGGTCAGAATCTGAGAACAATGGGTCAGAATCTGAGAACAATGGGTCAGAATCTGAGAACAATGGGTCAGAATCTGAGAACAATGGGTCAGAATCTGATAACAATGGGACAGAATCTGAGAACAATGGATCAGAATCTGAGAACAATGGGTCAGAGTCTGAGAACAGTGGGTCAGAATCTGAGAACAATGGGTCAGAATCTGATAACAATGGGACAGAATCTGATAACAATGGGTCAGAATCTGAGAACAATGGGTCAGAATCTGAGAACAATGGGTCAGAATCTGAGAACAATGGGTCAGAATCTGAGAACAATGGGTCAGAATCTGATAACAATGGGTCAGAATCTGAGAACAATGGGTCAGAATCTGAGAACAATGGGTCAGAATCTGAGAACAATGGGTCAGAATCTGATAACAATGGGTCAGAGTCTGAGAACAATGGGTCAGAATCTGAGAACAATGGGTCAGAATCTGAGAACAATGGGTCAGAATCTGAGAACAATGGGTCAGAGTCTGAGAACAATGGGTCAGAATCTGAGAACAATGGGTCAGAATCTGAGAACAATGGGTCGGAGTCTGAGAACAATGGATCAGAATCTGAGAACAATGGGTCAGAATCTGAGAACAATGGGTCAGAATCTGAGAACAATGGATCAGAATCTGAGAACAATGGGTCAGAATCTGAGAACAATGGGTCAGAATCTGATAACAATGGGTCAGAATCTGATAACAATGGATCAGAATCTGATAACAATGTGTCAGAATCTGATAACAGTGGGTCAGAATCTGAGAACAATGGGTCAGAATCTGAGAACAATGGGTCAGAGTCTGAGAACAATGGGTCAGAATCTGAGAACAATGGGTCAGAATCTGAGAACAATGGGTCAGAGTCTGAGAACAATGGGTCAGAATCTGAGAACAATGGGTCAGAATCTGAGAACAATGGGTCAGAATCTGAGAACAATGGGTCAGAATCTGAGAACAATGGGTCAGAGTCTGAGAACAATGGATCAGAATCTGAGAACAATGGGTCAGAGTCTGAGAACAATGGGTCAGAATCTGATAACAATGTGTCAGAATCTGAGAACAATGTGTCAGAATCTGAGAACAATGGGTCAGAATCTGATAACAATGGATCAGAATCTGATAACAATGTGTCAGAATCTGATAACAATGGGTCAGAATCTGAGAACAATGGGTCAGAATCTGATAACAATGTGTCAGAATCTGAGAACAATGGGACAGAATCTGAGAACAATGGATCAGAATCTGAGAACAATGGGTCAGAATCTGAGAACAATGGGTCAGAATCTGAGAACAATGGGTCAGAATCTGAGAACAATGGGTCAGAATCTGAGAACAATGGGTCAGAATCTGAGAACAATGGGTCAGAATCTGAGAACAATGGGTCAGAATCTGAGAACAATGGGTCAGAATCTGAGAACAATGGGTCAGAATCTGATAACAATGGGTCAGAGTCTGAGAACAATGGCTCAGAATCTGAGAACAATGGGTCAGAATCTGATAACAATGGGTCAGAATCTGAGAACAATGGGTCAGAATCTGAGAACAATGGGTCAGAGTCTGAGAACAATGGGTCAGAATCTGAGAACAATGGGTCAGAATCTGAGAACAATGGGTCAGAATCTGAGAACAATGGGTCAGAATCTGAGAACAATGGGTCAGAATCTGAGAACAATGGGTCAGAGTCTGAGAACAATGGGTCAGAATCTGAGAACAATGGGTCAGAATCTGAGAACAATGGGTCAGAATCTGAGAACAATGGGTCAGAATCTGATAACAATGGATCAGAATCTGAGAACAATGTGTCAGAATCTGATAACAATGGGTCAGAATCTGAGAACAATGGGTCAGAATCTGAGAACAATGGGTCAGAGTCTGAGAACAATGGGTCAGAATCTGAGAACAATGGGTCAGAATCTGAGAACAATGGGTCAGAGTCTGAGAACAATGGGTCAGAATCTGAGAACAATGGGTCAGAATCTGAGAACAATGGGTCAGAATCTGAGAACAATGGGTCAGAATCTGAGAACAATGGGTCAGAATCTGAGAACAATGGGTCAGAATCTGAGAACAATGGATCAGAATCTGATAACAATGGATCAGAATCTGATAACAATGGGTCAGAATCTGAGAACAATGGGTCAGAATCTGAGAACAATGGGTCAGAATCTGATAACAATGGATCAGAATCTGAGAACAATGTGTCAGAATCTGATAACAATGGGTCAGAGTCTGAGAACAATGGGTCAGAATCTGAGAACAATGGGTCAGAATCTGAGAACAATGGGTCAGAATCTGAGAACAATGGGTCAGAATCTGAGAACAATGGATCAGAATCTGATAACAATGGATCAGAATCTGATAACAATGGGTCAGAATCTGAGAACAATGGGTCAGAATCTGAGAACAATGGGTCAGAATCTGATAACAATGGATCAGAATCTGAGAACAATGTGTCAGAATCTGATAACAATGGGTCAGAGTCTGATAACAATGGATCAGAATCTGATAACAATGGATCAGAATCTGATAACAATGGGTCAGAATCTGATAACAATGGGTCAGAATCTGATAACAATGGATCAGAATCTGATAACAATGGGTCAGAATCTGATAACAATGGATCAGAATCTGATAACAATGGGTCAGAATCTGAGAACAATGGGTCAGAATCTGATAACAATGGATCAGAATCTGATAACAATGGGTCAGAATCTGATAACAATGGATCAGAATCTGATAACAATGGGTCAGAATCTGAGAACAATGGGTCAGAATCTGATAACAATGGGTCAGAATCTGAGAACAATGGGTCAGAATCTGATAACAATGGGTCAGAATCTGATAACAATGGATCAGAATCTGATAACAATGTGTCAGAATCTGATAACAGTGGGTCAGAATCTGAGAACAATGGGTCAGAATCTGAGAACAATGGGTCAGAGTCTGAGAACAATGGGTCAGAATCTGAGAACAATGGGTCAGAATCTGAGAACAATGGGTCAGAGTCTGAGAACAATGGGTCAGAATCTGAGAACAATGGGTCAGAATCTGAGAACAATGGGTCAGAATCTGAGAACAATGGGTCAGAATCTGAGAACAATGGGTCAGAGTCTGAGAACAATGGATCAGAATCTGAGAACAATGGGTCAGAGTCTGAGAACAATGGGTCAGAATCTGATAACAATGTGTCAGAATCTGAGAACAATGTGTCAGAATCTGAGAACAATGGGTCAGAATCTGATAACAATGGATCAGAATCTGATAACAATGTGTCAGAATCTGATAACAATGGGTCAGAATCTGAGAACAATGGGTCAGAATCTGATAACAATGTGTCAGAATCTGAGAACAATGGGACAGAATCTGAGAACAATGGATCAGAATCTGAGAACAATGGGTCAGAATCTGAGAACAATGGGTCAGAATCTGAGAACAATGGGTCAGAATCTGAGAACAATGGGTCAGAATCTGAGAACAATGGGTCAGAATCTGAGAACAATGGGTCAGAATCTGAGAACAATGGGTCAGAATCTGAGAACAATGGGTCAGAATCTGAGAACAATGGGTCAGAATCTGATAACAATGGGTCAGAGTCTGAGAACAATGGCTCAGAATCTGAGAACAATGGGTCAGAATCTGATAACAATGGGTCAGAATCTGAGAACAATGGGTCAGAATCTGAGAACAATGGGTCAGAGTCTGAGAACAATGGGTCAGAATCTGAGAACAATGGGTCAGAATCTGAGAACAATGGGTCAGAATCTGAGAACAATGGGTCAGAATCTGAGAACAATGGGTCAGAATCTGAGAACAATGGGTCAGAATCTGAGAACAATGGGTCAGAATCTGAGAACAATGGGTCAGAATCTGAGAACAATGGGTCAGAATCTGATAACAATGGGACAGAATCTGAGAACAATGGATCAGAATCTGAGAACAATGGGTCAGAGTCTGAGAACAGTGGGTCAGAATCTGAGAACAATGGGTCAGAATCTGATAACAATGGGACAGAATCTGATAACAATGGGTCAGAATCTGAGAACAATGGGTCAGAATCTGAGAACAATGGGTCAGAATCTGAGAACAATGGGTCAGAATCTGAGAACAATGGGTCAGAATCTGATAACAATGGGTCAGAATCTGAGAACAATGGGTCAGAATCTGAGAACAATGGGTCAGAATCTGAGAACAATGGGTCAGAATCTGATAACAATGGGTCAGAGTCTGAGAACAATGGGTCAGAATCTGAGAACAATGGGTCAGAATCTGAGAACAATGGGTCAGAATCTGAGAACAATGGGTCAGAGTCTGAGAACAATGGGTCAGAATCTGAGAACAATGGGTCAGAATCTGAGAACAATGGGTCGGAGTCTGAGAACAATGGATCAGAATCTGAGAACAATGGGTCAGAATCTGAGAACAATGGGTCAGAATCTGAGAACAATGGGTCAGAATCTGATAACAATGGGTCAGAGTCTGAGAACAATGGGTCAGAATCTGAGAACAATGGGTCAGAATCTGATAACAATGGGTCAGAATCTGAGAACAATGGGTCAGAATCTGAGAACAATGGGTCAGAGTCTGAGAACAATGGGTCAGAATCTGAGAACAATGGGTCAGAGTCTGAGAACAATGGGTCAGAGTCTGAGAACAATGGGTCAGAGTCTGAGAACAATGGATCAGAATCTGAGAACAATGGGTCAGAATCTGAGAACAATGGGTCAGAATCTGAGAACAATGGGTCAGAATCTGATAACAATGGGTCAGAGTCTGAGAACAATGGGTCAGAATCTGAGAACAATGGGTCAGAATCTGATAACAATGGGTCAGAATCTGAGAACAATGGGTCAGAATCTGAGAACAATGGGTCAGAGTCTGAGAACAATGGGTCAGAATCTGAGAACAATGGGTCAGAATCTGAGAACAATGGGTCAGAGTCTGAGAACAATGGGTCAGAATCTGAGAACAATGGGTCAGAATCTGAGAACAATGGGTCAGAATCTGAGAACAATGGGTCAGAATCTGATAACAATGGGTCAGAATCTGAGAACAATGGGTCAGAGTCTGATAACAATGGGTCAGAATCTGATAACAATGGGTCAGAATCTGAGAACAATGGGACAGAATCTGAGAACAATGGGTCAGAATCTGATAACAATGGGTCAGAATCTGATAACAATGGGTCAGAATCTGAGAACAATGGGTCAGAGTCTGATAACAATGGGTCAGAATCTGATAACAATGGGTCAGAATCTGAGAACAATGGGACAGAATCTGATAACAATGGGTCAGAATCTGAGAACAATGGGTCAGAGTCTGAGAACAATGGGTCAGAATCTGAGAACAATGGGTCAGAGTCTGAGAACAATGGGTCAGAATCTGATAACAATGGGTCAGAATCTGATAACAATGGGTCAGAATCTGAGAACAATGGGACAGAATCTGATAACAATGGGTCAGAATCTGAGAACAATGGGTCAGAGTCTGAGAACAATGGGTCAGAATCTGAGAACAATGTGTCAGAATCTGAGAACAATGGGACAGAATCTGAGAACAATGGGTCAGAATCTGATAACAATGGGTCAGAATCTGATAACAATGGGTCAGAATCTGAGAACAATGGGTCAGAGTCTGATAACAATGGGTCAGAATCTGATAACAATGGGTCAGAATCTGAGAACAATGGGACAGAATCTGAGAACAATGGGTCAGAATCTGATAACAATGGGTCAGAATCTGATAACAATGGGTCAGAATCTGAGAACAATGGGTCAGAGTCTGATAACACTGGGTCAGAATCTGATAACAATGGGTCAGAATCTGAGAACAATGGGACAGAATCTGATAACAATGGGTCAGAATCTGAGAACAATGGGTCAGAGTCTGAGAACAATGGGTCAGAATCTGAGAACAATGGGTCAGAGTCTGAGAACAATGGGTCAGAATCTGATAACAATGGGTCAGAATCTGATAACAATGGGTCAGAATCTGAGAACAATGGGTCAGAGTCTGAGAACAATGGGTCAGAATCTGAGAACAATGTGTCAGAATCTGAGAACAATGGGACAGAATCTGAGAACAATGGGTCAGAATCTGATAACAATGGGTCAGAATCTGATAACAATGGGTCAGAATCTGAGAACAATGGGTCAGAGTCTGATAACAATGGGTCAGAATCTGATAACAATGGGTCAGAATCTGAGAACAATGGGTCAGAATCTGATAACAATGGGTCAGAATCTGATAACAATGTGTCAGAATCTGAGAACAATGGGTCAGAATCTGATAACAATGGGTCAGAATCTGATAACAATGGGTCAGAATCTGAGAACAATGGGTCAGAATCTGAGAACAATGTGTCAGAATCTGATAACAATGGGTCAGAGTCTGAGAACAATGGGTCAGAGTCTGAGAACAATGGGTCAGAATCTGAGAACAATGGGTCAGAATCTGAGAACAATGGGTCAGAATCTGATAACAATGTGTCAGAATCTGATAACAATGGGTCAGAATCTGATAACAATGGGTCAGAATCTGAGAAGAATGGGTCAGAATCTGATAACAATGGGTCAGAGTCTGAGAACAATGGGTCAGAATCTGAGAACAATGGGTCAGAATCTGAGAAGAATGGGTCAGAATCTGATAACAATGGGTCAGAATCTGATAACAATGTGTCAGAATCTGATAACAATGGGTCAGAATCTGAGAACAATGTGTCAGAATCTGATAACAATGGGTCAGAGTCTGAGAACAATGTGTCAGAATGTGATAACAATGGGTCAGAATCTGAGAAGAATGGGTCAGAATCTGATAACAATGGGTCAGAGTCTGAGAACAATGGGTCAGAATCTGAGAAGAATGGGTCAGAATCTGATAACAATGGGTCAGAATCTGATAACAATGGGTCAGAATCTGAGAACAATGGATCAGAATCTGATAACAATGGGTCAGAATCTGAGAACAATGGATCAGAATCTGAGAACAATGGGTCAGAATCTGAGAACAATGGATCAGAATCTGAGAACAATGGGTCAGAGTCTGAGAACAATGGATCAGAATCTGAGAACAATGGGTCAGAATCTGATAACAATGGGTCAGAATCTGATAACAATGGGTCAGAATCTGAGAACAATGGGTCAGAGTCTGATAACAATGGGTCAGAATCTGATAACAATGGATCAGAATCTGATAACAATGGGTCAGAATCTGAGAACAATGGATCAGAATCTGATAACAATGGGTCAGAATCTGAGAACAATGGATCAGAATCTGAGAACAATGGGTCAGAGTCTGAGAACAATGGGTCAGAGTCTGAGAACAATGGATCAGAATCTGAGAACAATGGGTCAGAATCTGATAACAATGGGTCAGAATCTGAGAACAATGGGTCAGAATCTGATAACAATGGGTCAGAATCTGAGAACAATGGGTCAGAGTCTGAGAACAATGGGTCAGAATCTGATAACAATGGGTCAGAATCTGAGAACAATGGGTCAGAATCTGAGAACAATGGGTCAGAGTCTGAGAACAATGGATCAGAGTCTGAGAACAATGGGTCAGAATCTGAGAACAATGGGTCAGAATCTGAGAACAATGGGTCAGAATCTGATAACAATGGGTCAGAATCTGAGAACAATGGGTCAGAGTCTGAGAACAATGGGTCAGAATCTGATAACAATGGGTCAGAATCTGAGAACAATGGGTCAGAATCTGAGAACAATGGGTCAGAGTCTGAGAACAATGGATCAGAGTCTGAGAACAATGGGTCAGAATCTGAGAACAATGGGTCAGAATCTGAGAACAATGGGTCAGAGTCTGAGAACAATGGATCAGAGTCTGAGAACAATGGGTCAGAATCTGAGAACAATGGGTCAGAATCTGAGAACAATGGGTCAGAATCTGAGAACAATGGGTCAGAGTCTGATAACAATGTGTCAGAATCTGATAACAATGGGTCAGAATCTGAGAACAATGGGTCAGAATCTGAGAGCAATGGGTCAGAATCTGAGAACAATGGGTCAGAATCTGAGAACAATGGGTCAGAATCTGAGAACAATGGGTCAGAGTCTGAGAACAATGGGTCAGAATCTGATAACAATGGGTCAGAATCTGAGAACAATGGGTCAGAATCTGATAACAATGGGTCAGAATCTGATAACAATGTGTCAGAATCTGATAACAATGGGTCAGAATCTGAGAACAATGGGTCAGAATCTGAGAACAATGGGTCAGAATCTGATAACAATGGGTCAGAATCTGAGAACAATGGGTCAGAATCTGAGAACAATGTGTCAGAATCTGATAACAATGGGTCAGAATCTGAGAACAATGGGTCAGAATCTGAGAACAATGGGTCAGAATCTGATAACAATGGGTCAGAATCTGAGAACAATGGGTCAGAATCTGAGAACAATGTGTCAGAATCTGATAACAATGTGTCAGAATCTGAGAACAATGTGTCAGAATCTGATAACAATGGGTCAGAATCTGAGAACAATGGGTCAGAATCTGAGAACAATGGGTCAGAATCTGAGAACAATGGGTCAGAGTCTGAGAACAATGGGTCAGAATCTGAGAACAATGGGTCAGAGTCTGAGAACAATGGGTCAGAGTCTGAGAACAATGGGACAGAGTCTGAGAACAATGGGTCAGAGTCTGAGAACAATGGGTCAGAGTCTGAGAACAATGGGTCAGAGACTGAGAACAATGGGTCAGAATCTGATAACAATGGGTCAGAATCTGAGAACAATGTGTCAGAATCTGATAACAATGGGTCAGAATCTGAGAACAATGGGTCAGAATCTGAGAACAATGGGTCAGAATCTGATAACAATGTGTCAGAATCTGAGAACAATGGGTCAGAATCTGAGAACAATGGGTCAGAATCTGAGAACAATGGGTCAGAATCTGATAACAATGTGTCAGAATCTGAGAACAATGGGTCAGAATCTGAGAACAATGGGTCAGAATCTGAGAACAATGGGTCAGAATCTGAGAACAATGGGTCAGAATCTGAGAACAATGGGTCAGAATCTGAGAACAATGGGTCAGAATCTGAGAACAATGGGTCAGAATCTGAGAACAATGGGACAGAATCTGATAACAATGGGTCAGAATCTGAGAACAATGGGTCAGAGTCTGAGAACAATGGGTCAGAATCTGAGAACAATGGGTCAGAGTCTGAGAACAATGGGTCAGAATCTGATAACAATGGGTCAGAATCTGATAACAATGGGTCAGAATCTGAGAACAATGGGTCAGAATCTGAGAACAATGGGTCAGAATCTGAGAACAATGGGTCAGAATCTGAGAACAATGGGACAGAATCTGATAACAATGGGTCAGAATCTGAGAACAATGGGTCAGAGTCTGAGAACAATGGGTCAGAATCTGAGAACAATGGGTCAGAGTCTGAGAACAATGGGTCAGAATCTGAGAACAATGGGTCAGAATCTGAGAACAATGGGTCAGAATCTGAGAACAATGGGTCAGAATCTGAGAACAATGGGTCAGAATCTGAGAACAATGGGTCAGAATCTGAGAACAATGGGACAGAATCTGATAACAATGGGTCAGAATCTGAGAACAATGGGTCAGAGTCTGAGAACAATGGGTCAGAATCTGAGAACAATGGGTCAGAGTCTGAGAACAATGGGTCAGAATCTGATAACAATGGGTCAGAATCTGATAACAATGGGTCAGAATCTGAGAACAATGGGTCAGAGTCTGAGAACAATGGGTCAGAATCTGAGAACAATGTGTCAGAATCTGAGAACAATGGGACAGAATCTGAGAACAATGGGTCAGAATCTGATAACAATGGGTCAGAATCTGATAACAATGGGTCAGAATCTGAGAACAATGGGTCAGAGTCTGATAACAATGGGTCAGAATCTGATAACAATGGGTCAGAATCTGAGAACAATGGGTCAGAATCTGATAACAATGGGTCAGAATCTGATAACAATGTGTCAGAATCTGAGAACAATGGGTCAGAATCTGATAACAATGGGTCAGAATCTGATAACAATGGGTCAGAATCTGAGAACAATGGGTCAGAATCTGAGAACAATGTGTCAGAATCTGATAACAATGGGTCAGAGTCTGAGAACAATGGGTCAGAGTCTGAGAACAATGGGTCAGAATCTGAGAACAATGGGTCAGAATCTGAGAACAATGGGTCAGAATCTGATAACAATGTGTCAGAATCTGATAACAATGGGTCAGAATCTGATAACAATGGGTCAGAATCTGAGAAGAATGGGTCAGAATCTGATAACAATGGGTCAGAGTCTGAGAACAATGGGTCAGAATCTGAGAACAATGGGTCAGAATCTGAGAAGAATGGGTCAGAATCTGATAACAATGGGTCAGAATCTGATAACAATGTGTCAGAATCTGATAACAATGGGTCAGAATCTGAGAACAATGTGTCAGAATCTGATAACAATGGGTCAGAGTCTGAGAACAATGTGTCAGAATGTGATAACAATGGGTCAGAATCTGAGAAGAATGGGTCAGAATCTGATAACAATGGGTCAGAGTCTGAGAACAATGGGTCAGAATCTGAGAAGAATGGGTCAGAATCTGATAACAATGGGTCAGAATCTGATAACAATGGGTCAGAATCTGAGAACAATGGATCAGAATCTGATAACAATGGGTCAGAATCTGAGAACAATGGATCAGAATCTGATAACAATGGGTCAGAATCTGAGAACAATGGATCAGAATCTGAGAACAATGGGTCAGAGTCTGAGAACAATGGATCAGAATCTGAGAACAATGGGTCAGAATCTGATAACAATGGGTCAGAATCTGATAACAATGGGTCAGAATCTGAGAACAATGGGTCAGAGTCTGATAACAATGGGTCAGAATCTGATAACAATGGATCAGAATCTGATAACAATGGGTCAGAATCTGAGAACAATGGATCAGAATCTGATAACAATGGGTCAGAATCTGAGAACAATGGATCAGAATCTGAGAACAATGGGTCAGAGTCTGAGAACAATGGGTCAGAGTCTGAGAACAATGGATCAGAATCTGAGAACAATGGGTCAGAATCTGATAACAATGGGTCAGAATCTGAGAACAATGGGTCAGAATCTGATAACAATGGGTCAGAATCTGAGAACAATGGGTCAGAGTCTGAGAACAATGGGTCAGAATCTGATAACAATGGGTCAGAATCTGAGAACAATGGGTCAGAATCTGAGAACAATGGGTCAGAGTCTGAGAACAATGGATCAGAGTCTGAGAACAATGGGTCAGAATCTGATAACAATGGGTCAGAATCTGAGAACAATGGGTCAGAATCTGAGAACAATGGGTCAGAATCTGATAACAATGGGTCAGAATCTGAGAACAATGGGTCAGAATCTGAGAACAATGGGTCAGAATCTGATAACAATGGGTCAGAATCTGAGAACAATGGGTCAGAATCTGAGAACAATGGGTCAGAATCTGATAACAATGGGTCAGAATCTGAGAACAATGGGTCAGAGTCTGAGAACAATGGGTCAGAATCTGATAACAATGGGTCAGAATCTGAGAACAATGGGTCAGAATCTGAGAACAATGGGTCAGAGTCTGAGAACAATGGATCAGAGTCTGAGAACAATGGGTCAGAATCTGAGAACAATGGGTCAGAATCTGAGAACAATGGGTCAGAGTCTGAGAACAATGGATCAGAGTCTGAGAACAATGGGTCAGAATCTGAGAACAATGGGTCAGAATCTGAGAACAATGGGTCAGAATCTGAGAACAATGGGTCAGAGTCTGATAACAATGTGTCAGAATCTGATAACAATGGGTCAGAATCTGAGAACAATGGGTCAGAATCTGAGAACAATGGGTCAGAATCTGAGAACAATGGGTCAGAATCTGAGAACAATGGGTCAGAATCTGAGAACAATGGGTCAGAGTCTGAGAACAATGGGTCAGAATCTGATAACAATGGGTCAGAATCTGAGAACAATGGGTCAGAATCTGATAACAATGGGTCAGAATCTGATAACAATGTGTCAGAATCTGATAACAATGGGTCAGAATCTGAGAACAATGGGTCAGAATCTGAGAACAATGGGTCAGAATCTGATAACAATGGGTCAGAATCTGAGAACAATGGGTCAGAATCTGAGAACAATGTGTCAGAATCTGATAACAATGGGTCAGAATCTGAGAACAATGGGTCAGAATCTGAGAACAATGGGTCAGAATCTGATAACAATGGGTCAGAATCTGAGAACAATGGGTCAGAATCTGAGAACAATGTGTCAGAATCTGATAACAATGTGTCAGAATCTGAGAACAATGTGTCAGAATCTGATAACAATGGGTCAGAATCTGAGAACAATGGGTCAGAATCTGAGAACAATGGGTCAGAATCTGAGAACAATGGGTCAGAGTCTGAGAACAATGGGTCAGAATCTGAGAACAATGGGTCAGAGTCTGAGAACAATGGGTCAGAGTCTGAGAACAATGGGACAGAGTCTGAGAACAATGGGTCAGAGTCTGAGAACAATGGGTCAGAGTCTGAGAACAATGGGTCAGAGACTGAGAACAATGGGTCAGAATCTGATAACAATGGGTCAGAATCTGAGAACAATGTGTCAGAATCTGATAACAATGGGTCAGAATCTGAGAACAATGGGTCAGAATCTGAGAACAATGGGTCAGAATCTGATAACAATGTGTCAGAATCTGAGAACAATGGGTCAGAATCTGAGAACAATGGGTCAGAATCTGAGAACAATGGGTCAGAATCTGATAACAATGTGTCAGAATCTGAGAACAATGGGTCAGAATCTGAGAACAATGGGTCAGAATCTGAGAACAATGGGTCAGAATCTGAGAACAATGGGTCAGAATCTGAGAACAATGGGTCAGAATCTGAGAACAATGGGTCAGAATCTGAGAACAATGGGTCAGAATCTGAGAACAATGGGTCAGAATCTGAGAACAATGGGTCAGAATCTGAGAACAATGGGTCAGAATCTGAGAACAATGGGTCAGAATCTGAGAACAATGGGTCAGAATCTGAGAACAATGGGTCAGAATCTGAGAACAATGGGTCAGAATCTGAGAACAATGGGTCAGAATCTGAGAACAATGGGTCAGAGTCTGAGAACAATGGGTCAGAGTCTGAGATCAATGGGTCAGAATCTGAGAACAATGGGTCAGAATCTGAGAACAATGGGTCAGAATCTGAGAACAATGGGTCAGAATCTGAGAACAATGGATCAGAATCTGAGAACAATGGGTCAGAATCTGAGAACAATGGGTCAGAATCTGAGAACAATGGGTCAGAATCTGAGAACAATGGGTCAGAGTCTGATAACAATGGGTCAGAATCTGAGAACAAAGGGTCAGAATCTGAGAACAATGGGTCAGAGTCTGATAACAATGGGTCAGAATCTGAGAACAATGGGTCAGAATCTGAGAACAATGGGTCAGAGTCTGATAACAATGGGTCAGAATCTGAGAACAATGGGTCAGAGTCTGATAACAATGGGTCAGAATCTGAGAACAATGGGTCAGAGTCTGATAACAATGGGTCAGAATCTGAGAACAATGGGTCAGAATCTGAGAACAATGGGTCAGAGTCTGATAACAATGGGTCAGAATCTGAGAACAATGGGTCAGAGTCTGATAACAATGGGTCAGAATCTGAGAACAATGGGTCAGAATCTGAGAACAATGGGTCAGAGTCTGATAACAATGGGTCAGAATCTGAGAACAATGGGTCAGAATCTGAGAACAATGGGTCAGAATCTGAGAACAATGGGTCAGAATCTGAGAACAATGTGTCAGAGTCTGAGAACAATGGGTCAGAGTCTGAGAACAATGGGTCAGAGTCTGAGAACAATGGGTCAGAATCTGAGAACAATGGGTCAGAATCTGAGAACAATGGGTCAGAGTCTGAGAACAATGGGTCAGAATCTGAGAACAATGGGTCAGAATCTGAGAACAATGGGTCAGAATCTGAGAACAATGGGTCAGAATCTGAGAACAATGGGTCAGAGTCTGAGAACAATGGGTCAGAATCTGAGAACAATGGGTCAGAATCTGAGAACAATGGGTCAGAATCTGAGAACAATGGGACAGAGTCTGAGAACAATGGGTCAGAGTCTGAGAACAATGGGTCAGAGTCTGAGAACAATGGGTCAGAGTCTGATAACAATGGATCAGAATCTGAGAACAATGGGTCAGAATCTGAGAACAATGGGTCAGAGTCTGAGAACAATGGGTCAGAATCTGAGAACAATGTGTCAGAATCTGATAACAATGGGTCAGAGTCTGAGAACAATGGGTCAGAATCTGAGAACAATGGGTCAGAATCTGATAACAATGGGTCAGAATCTGAGAACAATGGGTCAGAATCTGAGAACAATGGGTCAGAGTCTGATAACAATGTGTCAGAATCTGATAACAATGGGTCAGAGTCTGAGAACAATGGGTCAGAATCTGAGAACAATGGGTCAGAATCTGAGAACAATGGGTCAGAGTCTGAGAACAATGGGTCAGAATCTGAGAACAATGGGTCAGAGTCTGAGAACAATGGGTCAGAATCTGAGAACAATGGGTCAGAATCTGAGAACAATGGGTCAGAATCTGATAACAATGTGTCAGAATCTGATAACAATGGGTCAGAGTCTGAGAACAATGGGTCAGAATCTGAGAACAATGGGTCAGAGTCTGAGAACAATGGGTCAGAATCTGAGAACAATGGGTCAGAATCTGAGAACAATGGGTCAGAATCTGATAACAATGGGTCAGAATCTGATAACAATGGGTCAGAATCTGAGAACAATGGGTCAGAGTCTGAGAACAATGGGTCAGAATCTGAGAACAATGTGTCAGAATCTGAGAACAATGGGTCAGAATCTGAGAACAATGTGTCAGAATCTGAGAACAATAGGTCAGAGTCTGAGAACAATGGGTCAGAATCTGAGAACAATGGGTCAGAGTCTG
The DNA here is from genome assembly GCF_036365525.1 of Heterodontus francisci. Taxonomy (NCBI): domain Eukaryota; kingdom Metazoa; phylum Chordata; class Chondrichthyes; order Heterodontiformes; family Heterodontidae; genus Heterodontus; species Heterodontus francisci. Next base: position 4,704,833 of record NW_027141724.1, read on the forward strand.
AGAACAATGGGTCAGAATCTGAGAACAATGGGTCAGAATCTGAGAACAATGGGTCAGAATCTGAGAACAATGGGTCAGAATCTGAGAACAATGGGTCAGAGTCTGAGAACAATGGGTCAGAATCTGAGAACAATGGGTCAGAATCTGAGAACAATGTGTCAGAATCTGAGAACAATGGGTCAGAGTCTGAGAACAATGGGTCAGAATCTGAGAACAATGGGTCAGAGTCTGAGAACAATGGGTCAGAATCTGAGAACAATGGGTCAGAGTCTGAGAACAATGGGTCAGAGTCTGAGAACAATGGGTCAGAATCTGAGAACAATGGGTCAGAGTCTGAGAACAATGGGTCAGAATCTGAGAACAATGGGTCAGAGTCTGATAACAATGGGTCAGAGTCTGAGAACAATGGGTCAGAATCTGTGAACAATGGGTCAGAATCTGAGAACAATGGGTCAGAATCTGAGAACAATGGGTCAGAGTCTGAGAACAATGGGTCAGAATCTGAGAACAATGGGTCAGAGTCTGAGAACAATGGGTCAGAATCTGAGAACAATGGGTCAGAGTCTGAGAACAATGGGTCAGAGTCTGAGAACAATGGGTCAGAATCTGAGAACAATGGGTCAGAGTCTGAGAACAATGGGTCAGAATCTGAGAACAATGGGTCTGAATCTGATAACAATGGGTCAGAGTCTGAGAACAATGGGTCAGAATCTGTGAACAATGGGTCAGAATCTGAGAACAATGGGTCAGAATCTGAGAATAATGGGTCAGAATCTGAGAACAATGGGTCAGAATCTGAGAACAATGGGTCAGAATCTGAGAACAATGGGTCAGAGTCTGATAACAATGGGTCAGAATCTGAGAACAATGGGTCAGAATCTGAGAACAATGGGTCAGAGTCTGAGAACAATGGGTCAGAATCTGAGAACAATGGGTCAGAATCTGAGAACAATGGGTCAGAATCTGAGAACAATGGGTCAGAATCTGAGAACAATTGGTCAGAATCTGAGAACAATGGGACAGAATCTGATAACAATGGGTCAGAGTCTGATAACAATGGGTCAGAATCTGAGAACAATGGGTCAGAATCTGAGAACAATGGGTCAGAATCTGAGAACAATGGGTCAGAATCTGAGGACAATGGGTCAGAATCTGAGAACAATGGGTCAGAATCTGAGAACAATGGGTCAGAATCTGATAACAATGGGTCAGAATCTGAGAACAATGGGACAGAATCTGATAACAATGGGTCAGAATCTGATAACAATGGGTCAGAATCTGATAACAATGGGTCAGAATCTGATAACAATGGGTCAGAATCTGAGAACAATGGGTCAGAGTCTGAGAACAATGGGTCAGAGTCTGAGAAAAATGGGTCAGAATCTGATAACAATGGGTCAGAGTCTGAGAACAATGGGTCAGAGTCTGATAACAATGGGTCAGAGTCTGAGAACAATGGGTCAGAGTCTGATAACAATGGGTCAGAATCTGAGAACAATGGGTCAGAATCTGATAACAATGGGTCAGAATCTGATAACAATGGGTCAGAGTCTGAGAACAATGGGTCAGAGTCTGAGAACAATGGGTCAGAATCTGAGAACAATGGGTCAGAATCTGAGAACAATGGGTCAGAATCTGATAACAATGGGTCAGAATCTGAGAACAATGGGACAGAATCTGATAACAATGGGTCAGAATCTGATAACAATGGGTCAGAATCTGATAACAATGGGTCAGAATCTGAGAACAATGGGTCAGAATCTGAGAACAATGGGACAGAATCTGATAACAATGGGTCAGAATCTGATAACAATGGGTCAGAATCTGATAACAATGGGTCAGAATCTGAGAACAATGGGTCAGAGTCTGAGAACAATGGGTCAGAGTCTGAGAACAATGGGTCAGAATCTGATAACAATGGGTCAGAGTCTGAGAACAATGGGTCAGAGTCTGATAACAATGGGTCAGAGTCTGAGAACAATGGGTCAGAGTCTGATAACAATGGGTCAGAATCTGAGAACAATGGGTCAGAATCTGATAACAATGGGTCAGAATCTGATAACAATGGGTCAGAGTCTGAGAACAATGGGTCAGAGTCTGAGAACAATGGGTCAGAGTCTGATAACAATGGGTCAGAGTCTGAGAACAATGGGTCAGAGTCTGATAACAATGGGTCAGAATCTGAGAACAATGGGTCAGAATCTGAGAACAATGGGTCAGAGTCTGAGAACAATGGGTCAGAGTCTGAGAACAATGGGTCAGAGTCTGAGAACAATGGGTCAGAGTCTGATAACAATGGGTCAGAGTCTGAGAACAATGGGTCAGAGTCTGATAACAATGGGTCAGAATCTGAGAACAATGGGTCAGAGTCTGATAACAATGGGTCAGAGTCTGATAACAATGGGTCAGAGTCTGAGAACAATGGGTCAGAATCTGAGAACAATGGGTCAGAATCTGAGAACAATGGGTCAGAGTCTGAGAACAATGGGTCAGAGTCTGAGAACAATGGGTCAGAGTCTGAGAACAATGGGTCAGAGTCTGATAACAATGGGTCAGAGTCTGAGAACAATGGGTCAGAGTCTGATAACAATGGGTCAGAGTCTGAGAACAATGGGTCAGAGTCTGATAACAATGGGTCAGAGTCTGAGAACAATGGGTCAGAGTCTGAGAACAATGGGTCAGAGTCTTATAACAATGGGTCAGAGTCTGAGAACAATGGGTCAGAGTCTGAGAACAATGGGTCAGAGTCTGATAACAATGGGTCAGAGTCTGATAACAATGGGTCAGAATCTGAGAACAATGGGTCAGAGTCTGAGAACAATGGGTCAGAGTCTGAGAACAATGGGTCAGAGTCTGATAACAATGGGTCAGAGTCTGAGAACAATGGGTCAGAGTCTGAGAACAATGGGTCAGAGTCTGAGAACAATGGGTCAGAGTCTGAGAACAATGGGTCAGAGTCTGATAACAATGGGTCAGAATCTGAGAACAATGGGTCAGAGTCTGAGAACAATGGGTCAGAATCTGAGAACAATGGGTCAGAATCTGAGAACAATGGGTCAGAGTCTGAGAACAATGGGTCAGAGTCTGAGAACAATGGGTCAGAGTCTGAGAACAATGGGTCAGAGTCTGATAACAATGGGTCAGAGTCTGATAACAATGGGTCAGAGTCTGAGAACAATGGGTCAGAGTCTGAGAACAATGGGTCAGAGTCTGAGAACAATGGGTCAGAGTCTGATAACAATGGGTCAGAGTCTGATAACAATGGGTCAGAATCTGAGAACAATGGGTCAGAGTCTGAGAACAATGGGTCAGAGTCTGAGAACAATGGGTCAGAGTCTGATAACAATGGGTCAGAGTCTGAGAACAATGGGTCAGAGTCTGAGAACAATGGGTCAGAGTCTGATAACAATGGGTCAGAGTCTGAGAACAATGGGTCAGAGTCTGATAACAATGGGTCAGAGTCTGAGAACAATGGGTCAGAGTCTGAGAACAATGGGTCAGAGTCTGATAACAATGGGTCAGAGTCTGAGAACAATGGGTCAGAATCTGAGAACAATGGGTCAGAGTCTGAGAACAATGGGTCAGAGTCTGAGAACAATGGGTCAGAGTCTGAGAACAATGGGTCAGAGTCTGATAACAATGGGTCAGAGTCTGAGAACAATGGGTCAGAGTCTGAGAACAATGGGTCAGAGTCTGAGAACAATGGGTCAGAGTCTGATAACAATGGGTCAGAGTCTGAGAACAATGGGTCAGAGTCTGATAACAATGGGTCAGAGTCTGAGAACAATGGGTCAGAGTCTGATAACAATGGGTCAGAGTCTGAGAACAATGGGTCAGAGTCTGAGAACAATGGGTCAGAGTCTGATAACAATGGGTCAGAGTCTGAGAACAATGGGTCAGAGTCTGAGAACAATGGGTCAGAGTCTGATAACAATGGGTCAGAGTCTGATAACAATGGGTCAGAATCTGAGAACAATGGGTCAGAGTCTGAGAACAATGGGTCAGAGTCTGAGAACAATGGGTCAGAGTCTGATAACAATGGGTCAGAGTCTGAGAACAATGGGTCAGAGTCTGAGAACAATGGGTCAGAGTCTGAGAACAATGGGTCAGAGTCTGAGAACAATGGGTCAGAATCTGATAACAATGGGTCAGAATCTGATAACAATGGGTCAGAGTCTGATAACAATGGGTCAGAATCTGAGAACAATGGGTCAGAATCTGAGAACAATGGGTCAGAGTCTGAGAACAATGGGTCAGAATCTGAGAACAATGGGTCAGAATCTGATAACAATGGGTCAGAATCTGAGAACAATGGGTCAGAATCTGATAACAATGGGTCAGAGTCTGAGAACAATGGGTCAGAGTCTGAGAACAATGGGTCAGAATCGGAGAACAATGGGTCAGAATCTGATAACAATGGGTCAGAGTCTGAGAACAATGGGTCAGAATCTGAGAACAATGGGTCAGAATCTGAGAACAATGGGTCAGAGTCTGAGAACAATGGGTCAGAATCTGAGAACAATGGGTCAGAATCTGAGAACAATGGGTCAGAATCTGAGAACAATGGGTCAGAATCTGAGAACAATGGGTCAGAGTCTGAGAACAATGGGTCAGAATCTGATAACAATGGGTCAGAGTCTGAGAACAATGGGTCAGAGTCTGATAACAATGGGTCAGAGTCTGAGAACAATGGGTCAGAGTCTGAGAACAATGGGTCAGAGTCTGATAACAATGGGTCAGAATCTGATAACAATGGGTCAGAATCTGAGAACAATGGGTCAGAATCTGAGAACAATGGGTCAGAGTCTGAGAACAATGGGTCAGAGTCTGAGAACAATGGGTCAGAGTCTGAGAACAATGGGTCAGAGTCTGAGAACAATGGGTCAGATTCTGAGAACAATGGGTCAGAATCTGAGAACAATGTGTCAGAGTCTGAGAACAATGGGTCAGAGTCTGAGAACAATGGGTCAGAGTCTGAGAACAATGGGTCAGAATCTGAGAACAATGGGTCAGAATCTGAGAACAATGGGTCAGAGTCTGAGAACAATGGGTCAGAATCTGAGAACAATGGGTCAGAGTCTGAGAACAATGGGTCAGAATCTGTGAACAATGGGTCAGAATCTGAGAACAATGGGTCAGAATCTGAGAATAATGGGTCAGAATCTGAGAACAATGGGTCAGAATCTGAGAACAATGGGTCAGAATCTGAGAACAATGGGTCAGAGTCTGATAACAATGGGTCAGAATCTGAGAACAATGGGTCAGAATCTGAGAACAATGGGTCAGAATCTGAGAACAATGGGTCAGAGTCTGAGAACAATGGGTCAGAATCTGAGAACAATGGGTCAGAATCTGAGAACAATGGGTCAGAATCTGAGAACAATGGGTCAGAATCTGAGAACAATGGTCAGAATCTGAGAACAATGGGACAGAATCTGATAACAATGGGTCAGAGTCTGATAACAATGGGTCAGAATCTGAGAACAATGGGTCAGAATCTGAGAACAATGGGTCAGAATCTGAGAACAATGGGTCAGAATCTGAGGACAATGGGTCAGAATCTGATAACAATGGGTCAGAATCTGAGAACAATGGGTCAGAATCTGAGAACAATGGATCAGAGTCTGTGAACAATGGGTCAGAATCTGAGAACAATGGGTCAGAATCTGATAACAATGGGTCAGAATCTGATAACAATGGGTCAGAATCTGAGAACAATGGGTCAGAATCTGAGAACAATGGGACAGAATCTGATAACAATGGGTCAGAATCTGATAACAATGGGTCAGAATCTGATAACAATGGGTCAGAATCTGATAACAATGGGTCAGAATCTGAGAACAATGGGTCAGAGTCTGAGAACAATGGGTCAGAGTCTGAGAACAATGGGTCAGAATCTGATAACAATGGGTCAGAGTCTGAGAACAATGGGTCAGAGTCTGATAACAATGGGTCAGAGTCTGAGAACAATGGGTCAGAGTCTGATAACAATGGGTCAGAATCTGAGAACAATGGGTCAGAATCTGATAACAATGGGTCAGAATCTGATAACAATGGTCAGAGTCTGAGAACAATGGGTCAGAGTCTGAGAACAATGGGTCAGAATCTGAGAACAATGGGTCAGAATCTGAGAACAATGGGTCAGAATCTGAGAACAATGGGTCAGAATCTGATAACAATGGGTCAGAATCTGAGAACAATGGGACAGAATCTGATAACAATGGGTCAGAATCTGATAACAATGGGTCAGAATCTGATAACAATGGGTCAGAATCTGAGAACAATGGGTCAGAATCTGAGAACAATGGGACAGAATCTGATAACAATGGGTCAGAATCTGATAACAATGGGTCAGAATCTGATAACAATGGGTCAGAATCTGAGAACAATGGGTCAGAGTCTGAGAACAATGGGTCAGAGTCTGAGAACAATGGGTCAGAATCTGATAACAATGGGTCAGAGTCTGAGAACAATGGGTCAGAGTCTGATAACAATGGGTCAGAGTCTGAGAACAATGGGTCAGAGTCTGATAACAATGGGTCAGAATCTGAGAACAATGGGTCAGAATCTGATAACAATGGGTCAGAATCTGATAACAATGGGTCAGAGTCTGAGAACAATGGGTCAGAGTCTGAGAACAATGGGTCAGAGTCTGATAACAATGGGTCAGAGTCTGAGAACAATGGGTCAGAGTCTGATAACAATGGGTCAGAATCTGAGAACAATGGGTCAGAATCTGAGAACAATGGGTCAGAGTCTGAGAACAATGGGTCAGAGTCTGAGAACAATGGGTCAGAGTCTGAGAACAATGGGTCAGAGTCTGATAACAATGGGTCAGAGTCTGAGAACAATGGGTCAGAGTCTGATAACAATGGGTCAGAATCTGAGAACAATGGGTCAGAGTCTGATAACAATGGGTCAGAGTCTGATAACAATGGGTCAGAGTCTGAGAACAATGGGTCAGAATCTGAGAACAATGGGTCAGAATCTGAGAACAATGGGTCAGAGTCTGAGAACAATGGGTCAGAGTCTGAGAACAATGGGTCAGAGTCTGAGAACAATGGGTCAGAGTCTGATAACAATGGGTCAGAGTCTGAGAACAATGGGTCAGAGTCTGATAACAATGGGTCAGAGTCTGAGAACAATGGGTCAGAGTCTGATAACAATGGGTCAGAGTCTGAGAACAATGGGTCAGAGTCTGAGAACAATGGGTCAGAGTCTGATAACAATGGGTCAGAGTCTGAGAACAATGGGTCAGAGTCTGAGAACAATGGGTCAGAGTCTGATAACAATGGGTCAGAGTCTGATAACAATGGGTCAGAATCTGAGAACAATGGGTCAGAGTCTGAGAACAATGGGTCAGAGTCTGAGAACAATGGGTCAGAGTCTGATAACAATGGGTCAGAGTCTGAGAACAATGGGTCAGAGTCTGAGAACAATGGGTCAGAGTCTGAGAACAATGGGTCAGAGTCTGAGAACAATGGGTCAGAGTCTGATAACAATGGGTCAGAGTCTGAGAACAATGGGTCAGAGTCTGAGAACAATGGGTCAGAGTCTGAGAACAATGGGTCAGAATCTGAGAACAATGGGTCAGAGTCTGAGAACAATGGGTCAGAGTCTGAGAACAATGGGTCAGAGTCTGAGAACAATGGGTCAGAGTCTGATAACAATGGGTCAGAGTCTGATAACAATGGGTCAGAGTCTGAGAACAATGGGTCAGAGTCTGAGAACAATGGGTCAGAGTCTGAGAACAATGGGTCAGAGTCTGATAACAATGGGTCAGAGTCTGATAACAATGGGTCAGAATCTGAGAACAATGGGTCAGAGTCTGAGAACAATGGGTCAGAGTCTGAGAACAATGGGTCAGAGTCTGATAACAATGGGTCAGAGTCTGAGAACAATGGGTCAGAGTCTGAGAACAATGGGTCAGAGTCTGATAACAATGGGTCAGAGTCTGAGAACAATGGGTCAGAGTCTGATAACAATGGGTCAGAGTCTGAGAACAATGGGTCAGAGTCTGAGAACAATGGGTCAGAGTCTGATAACAATGGGTCAGAGTCTGAGAACAATGGGTCAGAAGTCTGAGAACAATGGGTCAGAGTCTGAGAACAATGGGTCAGAGTCTGAGAACAATGGGTCAGAGTCTGAGAACAATGGGTCAGAGTCTGATAACAATGGGTCAGAGTCTGAGAACAATGGGTCAGAGTCTGAGAACAATGGGTCAGAGTCTGAGAACAATGGGTCAGAGTCTGATAACAATGGGTCAGAGTCTGAGAACAATGGGTCAGAGTCTGATAACAATGGGTCAGAGTCTGAGAACAATGGGTCAGAGTCTGATAACAATGGGTCAGAGTCTGAGAACAATGGGTCAGAGTCTGAGAACAATGGGTCAGAGTCTGATAACAATGGGTCAGAGTCTGAGAACAATGGGTCAGAGTCTGAGAACAATGGGTCAGAGTCTGATAACAATGGGTCAGAGTCTGATAACAATGGGTCAGAATCTGAGAACAATGGGTCAGAGTCTGAGAACAATGGGTCAGAGTCTGAGAACAATGGGTCAGAGTCTGATAACAATGGGTCAGAGTCTGAGAACAATGGGTCAGAGTCTGAGAACAATGGGTCAGAGTCTGAGAACAATGGGTCAGAGTCTGAGAACAATGGGTCAGAATCTGATAACAATGGGTCAGAATCTGATAACAATGGGTCAGAGTCTGATAACAATGGGTCAGAATCTGAGAACAATGGGTCAGAATCTGAGAACAATGGGTCAGAGTCTGAGAACAATGGGTCAGAATCTGAGAACAATGGGTCAGAATCTGATAACAATGGGTCAGAATCTGAGAACAATGGGTCAGAATCTGATAACAATGGGTCAGAGTCTGAGAACAATGGGTCAGAGTCTGAGAACAATGGGTCAGAATCGGAGAACAATGGGTCAGAATCTGATAACAATGGGTCAGAGTCTGAGAACAATGGGTCAGAATCTGAGAACAATGGGTCAGAATCTGAGAACAATGGGTCAGAGTCTGAGAACAATGGGTCAGAATCTGAGAACAATGGGTCAGAATCTGAGAACAATGGGTCAGAATCTGAGAACAATGGGTCAGAATCTGAGAACAATGGGTCAGAGTCTGAGAACAATGGGTCAGAATCTGATAACAATGGGTCAGAGTCTGAGAACAATGGGTCAGAGTCTGATAACAATGGGTCAGAGTCTGAGAACAATGGGTCAGAGTCTGAGAACAATGGGTCAGAGTCTGATAACAATGGGTCAGAATCTGATAACAATGGGTCAGAATCTGAGAACAATGGGTCAGAATCTGAGAACAATGGGTCAGAGTCTGAGAACAATGGGTCAGAGTCTGAGAACAATGGGTCAGAGTCTGAGAACAATGGGTCAGAGTCTGAGAACAATGGGTCAGAATCTGAGAACAATGTGTCAGAGTCTGAGAACAATGGGTCAGAGTCTGAGAACAATGGGTCAGAGTCTGAGAACAATGGGTCAGAATCTGAGAACAATGGGTCAGAATCTGAGAACAATGGGTCAGAGTCTGAGAACAATGGGTCAGAATCTGAGAACAATGGGTCAGAGTCTGAGAACAATGGGTCAGAATCTGAGAACAATGTGTCAGAGTCTGAGAACAATGGGTCAGAATCTGAGAACAATGGGTCAGAGTCTGATAACAATGGTCAGAGTCTGAGAACAATGGGTCAGAGTCTGAGAACAATGGGTCAGAGTCTGAGAACAATGGGTCAGAGTCTGAGAACAATGGGTCAGAGTCTGAGAACAATGGGTCAGAATCTGAGAACAATGTGTCAGAATCTGAGAAACAATGGGTCAGAATCTGAGAACAATGGGTCAGAATCTGAGAACAATGGGTCAGAATCTGAGAACAATGGGTCAGAATCTGAGAACAATGTGTCAGAGTCTGAGAACAATGGGTCAGAGTCTGAGAACAATGGGTCAGAGTCTGAGAACAATGGGTCAGAATCTGAGAACAATGGATCAGAATCTGATAACAATGGGTCAGAATCTGAGAACAATGGATCAGAATCTGATAACAATGGGTCAGAATCTGAGAACAATGGGTCAGAATCTGAGAACAATGTGTCAGAGTCTGAGAACAATGGGTCAGAGTCTGAGAACAATGGGTCAGAGTCTGAGAACAATGGGTCAGAGTCTGAGAACAATGGGTCAGAATCTGAGAACAATGGGTCAGAATCTGAGAACAATGGATCAGAATCTGAGAACAATGGGTCAGAGTCTGAGAACAATGGGTCAGAATCTGAGAACAATGGGTCAGAGTCTGAGAACAATGGGTCAGAATCTGATAACAATGGGTCAGAGTCTGAGAACAATGGGTCAGAGTCTGAGAACAATGGGTCAGAATCTGAGAACAATGGGTCAGAGTCTGAGAACAATGGGTCAGAATCTGATAACAATGGGTCAGAATCTGAGAACAATGGGTCAGAATCTGAGAACAATGGGTCAGAGTCTGAGAACAATGGGTCAGAGTCTGAGAACAATGGGTCAGAATCTGAGAACAATGTGTCAGAGTCTGAGAACAATGGGTCAGAGTCTGAGAACAATGGGTCAGAGTCTGAGAACAATGGGTCAGAATCTGAGAACAATGGATCAGAATCTGATAACAATGGGTCAGAATCTGAGAACAATGGATCAGAATCTGATAACAATGGGTCAGAATCTGAGAACAATGGGTCAGAATCTGAGAACAATGTGTCAGAGTCTGAGAACAATGGGTCAGAGTCTGAGAACAATGGGTCAGAGTCTGAGAACAATGGGTCAGAGTCTGAGAACAATGGGTCAGAATCTGAGAACAATGGGTCAGAATCTGAGAACAATGGATCAGAATCTGAGAACAATGGGTCAGAGCCTGAGAACAATGGGTCAGAATCTGAGAACAATGGATCAGAATCTGATAACAATGGGTCAGAATCTGATAACAATGGGTCAGAGTCTGAGAACAATGGGTCAGAATCTGAGAACAATGGGTCAGAATCTGAGAACAATGGGTCAGAATCTGAGAACAATGGGTCAGAGTCTGAGAACAATGGATCAGAATCTGATAACAATGGGTCAGAATCTGAGAACAATGGGTCAGAATCTGATAACAATGGGTCAGAATCTGAGAACAATGGGTCAGAGTCTGAGAACAATGGGTCAGAATCTGAGAACAATGGGTCAGAATCTGATAACAATGGGTCAGAGTCTGAGAACAATGGGTCAGAATCTGAGAACAATGGGTCAGAATCTGAGAACAATGGGTCAGAATCTGAGAACAATGGGTCAGAATCTGAGAACAATGGGTCAGAATCTGAGAACAATGTGTCAGAGTCTGAGAACAATGGGTCAGAATCTGAGAACAATGGGTCAGAATCTGAGAACAATGGGTCAGAATCTGAGAACAATGGGTCAGAGTCTGATAACAATGGGTCAGAATCTGAGAACAATGGGTCAGAATCTGAGAACAATGGGTCAGAGTCTGAGAACAATGGGTCAGAGTCTGAGAACAATGGGTCAGAATCTGAGAACAATGGATCAGAATCTGATAACAATGGGTCAGAATCTGAGAACAATGGATCAGAATCTGATAACAATGGGTCAGAATCTGAGAACAATGGGTCAGAATCTGAGAACAATGTGTCAGAGTCTGAGAACAATGGGTCAGAGTCTGAGAACAATGGGTCAGAGTCTGAGAACAATGGGTCAGAATCTGAGAACAATGTGTCAGAGTCTGAGAACAATGGGTCAGAGTCTGAGAACAATGGGTCAGAATCTGAGAACAATGGGTCAGAATCTGAGAACAATGGATCAGAATCTGAGAACAATGGGTCAGAGCCTGAGAACAATGGGTCAGAATCTGAGAACAATGGATCAGAATCTGATAACAATGGGTCAGAATCTGATAACAATGGGTCAGAGTCTGAGAACAATGGGTCAGAATCTGAGAACAATGGGTCAGAATCTGAGAACAATGGGTCAGAATCTGAGAACAATGGGTCAGAGTCTGAGAACAATGGATCAGAATCTGATAACAATGGGTCAGAATCTGAGAACAATGGGTCAGAATCTGATAACAATGGGTCAGAATATGAGAACAATGGGTCAGAATCTGAGAACAATGGGTCAGAATCTGAGAACAATGTGTCAGAGTCTGAGAACAATGGGTCAGAGTCTGATAACAATGGGTCAGAATCTGAGAACAATGGGTCAGAATCTGAGAACAATGGGTCAGAGTCTGAGAACAATGGGTCAGAATCTGATAACAATGGGTCAGAGTCTGAGAACAATGGGTCAGAATCTGAGAACAATGGGTCAGAGTCTGAGAACAATGGGTCAGAGTCTGAGAACAATGGGTCAGAGTCTGAGAACAATGGGTCAGAATCTGAGAACAATGGGTCAGAATCTGAGAACAATGGATCAGAATCTGAGAACAATGGGTCAGAATCTGAGAACAATGGGTCAGAATCTGATAACAATGTGTCAGAATCTGAGAACAATGGGTCAGAATCTGAGAACAATGGGTCAGAATCTGATAACAATGGGTCAGAATCTGAGAACAATGGGTCAGAATCTGATAACAATGGGTCAGAATCTGAGAACAATGGGTCAGAATCTGAGAACAATGGGTCAGAATCTGAGAACAATGGGTCAGAATCTGAGAACAATGGGTCAGAATCTGAGAACAATGGGTCAGAATCTGATAACAATGTGTCAGAATCTGAGAACAATGGGTCAGAGTCTGAGAACAATGGGTCAGAGTCTGAGAACAATGGGCCAGAGTCTGAGAACAATGGGTCAGAATCTGATAACAATGTGTCAGAATCTGAGAACAATGGGTCAGAATCTGAGAACAATGGGTCAGAGTCTGAGAACAATGGGTCAGAATCTGAGAACAATGGGTCAGAATCTGAGAACAATGGGTCAGAATCTGAGAACAATGGGTCAGAATCTGAGAACAATGGGTCAGAGTCTGAGAACAATGGGTCAGAGTCTGAGAACAATGGGTCAGAATCTGATAACAATGGGTCAGAATCTGAGAACAATGGGTCAGAATCTGAGAACAATGGGTCAGAGTCTGAGAACAATGGGTCAGAGTCTGAGAACAATGGGTCAGAATCTGAGAACAATGGGTCAGAATCTGATAACAATGGGTCAGAATCTGAGAACAATGGGTCAGAGTCTGAGAACAATGGGTCAGAATCTGAGAACAATGGGTCAGAGTCTGAGAACAATGGGTCAGAGTCTGAGAACAATGGGTCAGAATCTGATAACAATGTGTCAGAATCTGAGAACAATGGGTCAGAGTCTGAGAACAATGGGTCAGAATCTGAGAACAATGGGTCAGAATCTGAGAACAATGGGTCAGAGTCTGAGAACAATGGGTCAGAATCTGAGAACAATTGGTCAGAGTCTGAGAACAATGGGTCAGAATCTGAGAACAATGGGTCAGAGTCTGAGAACAATGGGTCAGAATCTGAGAACAATGGATCAGAGTCTGAGAACAATGGGTCAGAATCTGATAACAATGGGTCAGAATCTGAGAACAATGGGTCAGAATCTGAGAACAATGTGTCAGAATCTGATAACAATGGGTCAGAATCTGAGAACAATGGGTCAGAATCTGAGAACAATGGGTCAGAATCTGATAACAATGGGTCAGAATCTGAGAACAATGGGTCAGAATCTGAGAACAATGTGTCAGAATCTGATAACAATGTGTCAGAATCTGAGAACAATGTGTCAGAATCTGATAACAATGGGTCAGAATCTGAGAACAATGGGTCAGAATCTGAGAACAATGGGTCAGAATCTGAGAACAATGGGTCAGAGTCTGAGAACAATGGGTCAGAATCTGAGAACAATGGGTCAGAGTCTGAGAACAATGGGTCAGAGTCTGAGAACAATGGGACAGAGTCTGAGAACAATGGGTCAGAGTCTGAGAACAATGGGTCAGAGTCTGAGAACAATGGGTCAGAGACTGAGAACAATGGGTCAGAATCTGATAACAATGGGTCAGAATCTGAGAACAATGTGTCAGAATCTGATAACAATGGGTCAGAATCTGAGAACAATGGGTCAGAATCTGAGAACAATGGGTCAGAATCTGATAACAATGTGTCAGAATCTGAGAACAATGGGTCAGAATCTGAGAACAATGGGTCAGAATCTGAGAACAATGGGTCAGAATCTGATAACAATGTGTCAGAATCTGAGAACAATGGGTCAGAATCTGAGAACAATGGGTCAGAATCTGAGAACAATGGGTCAGAATCTGAGAACAATGGGTCAGAATCTGAGAACAATGGGTCAGAATCTGAGAACAATGGGTCAGAATCTGAGAACAATGGGTCAGAATCTGAGAACAATGGGTCAGAATCTGAGAACAATGGGTCAGAATCTGAGAACAATGGGTCAGAATCTGAGAACAATGGGTCAGAATCTGAGAACAATGGGTCAGAATCTGAGAACAATGGGTCAGAATCTGAGAACAATGGGTCAGAATCTGAGAACAATGGGTCAGAATCTGAGAACAATGGGTCAGAGTCTGAGAACAATGGGTCAGAGTCTGAGAACAATGGGTCAGAATCTGAGAACAATGGGTCAGAATCTGAGAACAATGGGTCAGAATCTGAGAACAATGGGTCAGAATCTGAGAACAATGGGTCAGAATCTGAGAACAATGGGTCAGAATCTGAGAACAATGGGTCAGAATCTGAGAACAATGGGTCAGAATCTGAGAACAATGGGTCAGAGTCTGATAACAATGGGTCAGAATCTGAGAACAATGGGTCAGAATCTGAGAACAATGGGTCAGAGTCTGATAACAATGGGTCAGAATCTGAGAACAATGGGTCAGAATCTGAGAACAATGGGTCAGAGTCTGATAACAATGGGTCAGAATCTGAGAACAATGGGTCAGAGTCTGATAACAATGGGTCAGAATCTGAGAACAATGGGTCAGAATCTGAGAACAATGGGTCAGAGTCTGATAACAATGGGTCAGAATCTGAGAACAATGGGTCAGAATCTGAGAACAATGGGTCAGAATCTGAGAACAATGGGTCAGAATCTGAGAACAATGTGTCAGAGTCTGAGAACAATGGGTCAGAGTCTGAGAACAATGGGTCAGAGTCTGAGAACAATGGGTCAGAGTCTGAGAACAATGGGTCAGAATCTGAGAACAATGGGTCAGAGTCTGAGAACAATGGGTCAGAATCTGAGAACAATGGGTCAGAATCTGAGAACAATGGGTCAGAATCTGAGAACAATGGGACAGAGTCTGAGAACAATGGGTCAGAGTCTGAGAACAATGGGTCAGAGTCTGAGAACAATGGGTCAGAGTCTGATAACAATGGATCAGAATCTGAGAACAATGGGTCAGAATCTGAGAACAATGGGTCAGAGTCTGAGAACAATGGGTCAGAATCTGAGAACAATGGGTCAGAATCTGAGAACAATGGGTCAGAATCTGAGAACAATGGGGACAGAGTCTGAGAACAATGGGTCAGAGTCTGAGAACAATGGGTCAGAGTCTGAGAACAATGGGTCAGAGTCTGATAACAATGGATCAGAATCTGAGAACAATGGGTCAGAATCTGAGAACAATGGGTCAGAGTCTGAGAACAATGGGTCAGAATCTGAGAACAATGTGTCAGAATCTGATAACAATGGGTCAGAGTCTGAGAACAATGGGTCAGAATCTGAGAACAATGGGTCAGAATCTGATAACAATGGGTCAGAATCTGAGAACAATGGGTCAGAATCTGAGAACAATGGGTCAGAGTCTGATAACAATGTGTCAGAATCTGATAACAATGGGTCAGAGTCTGAGAACAATGGGTCAGAATCTGAGAACAATGGGTCAGAATCTGAGAACAATGGGTCAGAGTCTGAGAACAATGGGTCAGAATCTGAGAACAATGGGTCAGAGTCTGAGAACAATGGGTCAGAATCTGAGAACAATGGGTCAGAATCTGAGAACAATGGGTCAGAATCTGATAACAATGTGTCAGAATCTGATAACAATGGGTCAGAGTCTGAGAACAATGGGTCAGAATCTGAGAACAATGGGTCAGAGTCTGAGAACAATGGGTCAGAATCTGAGAACAATGGGTCAGAATCTGAGAACAATGGGTCAGAATCTGATAACAATGGGTCAGAATCTGATAACAATGGGTCAGAATCTGAGAACAATGGGTCAGAGTCTGAGAACAATGGGTCAGAATCTGAGAACAATGTGTCAGAATCTGAGAACAATGGGTCAGAATCTGAGAACAATGTGTCAGAATCTGAGAACAATAGGTCAGAGTCTGAGAACAATGGGTCAGAATCTGAGAACAATGGGTCAGAGTCTGAGAACAATGGGTCAGAATCTGAGAACAATGGGTCAGAATCTGAGAACAATGGGTCAGAATCTGAGAACAATGGGTCAGAATCTGAGAACAATGTGTCAGAATCTGAGAACAATGGGTCAGAGTCTGAGAACAATGGGTCAGAATCTGAGAACAATGGGTCAGAGTCTGAGAACAATGGGTCAGAATCTGAGAACAATGGGTCAGAGTCTGAGAACAATGGGTCAGAGTCTGAGAACAATGGGTCAGAATCTGAGAACAATGGGTCAGAGTCTGAGAACAATGGGTCAGAGTCTGAGAACAATGGGTCAGAATCTGAGAACAATGGGTCAGAGTCTGAGAACAATGGGTCAGAATCTGAGAACAATGGGTCTGAATCTGATAACAATGGGTCAGAGTCTGAGAACAATGGGTCAGAATCTGTGAACAATGGGTCAGAATCTGAGAACAATGGGTCAGAATCTGAGAATAATGGGTCAGAATCTGAGAACAATGGGTCAGAATCTGAGAACAATGGGTCAGAATCTGAGAACAATGGGTCAGAGTCTGATAACAATGGGTCAGAATCTGAGAACAATGGGTCAGAATCTGAGAACAATGGGTCAGAATCTGAGAACAATGGGTCAGAGTCTGAGAACAATGGGTCAGAATCTGAGAACAATGGGTCAGAATCTGAGAACAATGGGTCAGAATCTGAGAACAATGGGTCAGAATCTGAGAACAATTGGTCAGAATCTGAGAACAATGGGACAGAATCTGATAACAATGGGTCAGAGTCTGATAACAATGGGTCAGAATCTGAGAACAATGGGTCAGAATCTGAGAACAATGGGTCAGAATCTGAGAACAATGGGTCAGAATCTGAGGACAATGGGTCAGAATCTGATAACAATGGGTCAGAATCTGAGAACAATGGGTCAGAATCTGAGAACAATGGATCAGAGTCTGTGAACAATGGGTCAGAATCTGAGAACAATGGGTCAGAATCTGATAACAATGGGTCAGAATCTGATAACAATGGGTCAGAATCTGAGAACAATGGGTCAGAATCTGAGAACAATGGGACAGAATCTGATAACAATGGGTCAGAATCTGATAACAATGGGTCAGAATCTGATAACAATGGGTCAGAATCTGATAACAATGGGTCAGAATCTGAGAACAATGGGTCAGAGTCTGAGAACAATGGGTCAGAGTCTGAGAACAATGGGTCAGAATCTGATAACAATGGGTCAGAGTCTGAGAACAATGGGTCAGAGTCTGATAACAATGGGTCAGAGTCTGAGAACAATGGGTCAGAGTCTGATAACAATGGGTCAGAATCTGAGAACAATGGGTCAGAATCTGATAACAATGGGTCAGAATCTGATAACAATGGGTCAGAGTCTGAGAACAATGGGTCAGAGTCTGAGAACAATGGGTCAGAATCTGAGAACAATGGGTCAGAATCTGAGAACAATGGGTCAGAATCTGAGAACAATGGGTCAGAATCTGATAACAATGGGTCAGAATCTGAGAACAATGGGACAGAATCTGATAACAATGGGTCAGAATCTGATAACAATGGGTCAGAATCTGATAACAATGGGTCAGAATCTGAGAACAATGGGTCAGAATCTGAGAACAATGGGACAGAATCTGATAACAATGGGTCAGAATCTGATAACAATGGGTCAGAATCTGATAACAATGGGTCAGAATCTGAGAACAATGGGTCAGAGTCTGAGAACAATGGGTCAGAGTCTGAGAACAATGGGTCAGAATCTGATAACAATGGGTCAGAGTCTGAGAACAATGGGTCAGAGTCTGATAACAATGGGTCAGAATCTGAGAACAATGGGTCAGAGTCTGAGAACAATGGGTCAGAGTCTGAGAACAATGGGTCAGAGTCTGATAACAATGGGTCAGAATCTGAGAACAATGGGTCAGAATCTGATAACAATGGGTCAGAATCTGATAACAATGGGTCAGAGTCTGAGAACAATGGGTCAGAGTCTGAGAACAATGGGTCAGAGTCTGATAACAATGGGTCAGAGTCTGAGAACAATGGGTCAGAGTCTGATAACAATGGGTCAGAATCTGAGAACAATGGGTCAGAATCTGAGAACAATGGGTCAGAGTCTGAGAACAATGGGTCAGAGTCTGAGAACAATGGGTCAGAGTCTGAGAACAATGGGTCAGAGTCTGATAACAATGGGTCAGAGTCTGAGAACAATGGGTCAGAGTCTGATAACAATGGGTCAGAATCTGAGAACAATGGGTCAGAGTCTGATAACAATGGGTCAGAGTCTGAGAACAATGGGTCAGAATCTGAGAACAATGGGTCAGAATCTGAGAACAATGGGTCAGAGTCTGAGAACAATGGGTCAGAGTCTGAGAACAATGGGTCAGAGTCTGAGAACAATGGGTCAGAGTCTGATAACAATGGGTCAGAGTCTGAGAACAATGGGTCAGAGTCTGATAACAATGGGTCAGAGTCTGAGAACAATGGGTCAGAGTCTGATAACAATGGGTCAGAGTCTGAGAACAATGGGTCAGAGTCTGAGAACAATGGGTCAGAGTCTGATAACAATGGGTCAGAGTCTGAGAACAATGGGTCAGAGTCTGAGAACAATGGGTCAGAGTCTGATAACAATGGGTCAGAGTCTGATAACAATGGGTCAGAATCTGAGAACAATGGGTCAGAGTCTGAGAACAATGGGTCAGAGTCTGAGAACAATGGGTCAGAGTCTGATAACAATGGGTCAGAGTCTGAGAACAATGGGTCAGAGTCTGAGAACAATGGGTCAGAGTCTGAGAACAATGGGTCAGAGTCTGAGAACAATGGGTCAGAGTCTGATAACAATGGGTCAGAATCTGAGAACAATGGGTCAGAGTCTGAGAACAATGGGTCAGAATCTGAGAACAATGGGTCAGAATCTGAGAACAATGGGTCAGAGTCTGATAACAATGGGTCAGAGTCTGAGAACAATGGGTCAGAGTCTGAGAACAATGGGTCAGAGTCTGATAACAATGGGTCAGAGTCTGATAACAATGGGTCAGAGTCTGAGAACAATGGGTCAGAGTCTGAGAACAATGGGTCAGAGTCTGAGAACAATGGGTCAGAGTCTGAGAACAATGGGTCAGAGTCTGATAACAATGGGTCAGAGTCTGAGAACAATGGGTCAGAATCTGAGAACAATGGGTCAGAGTCTGAGAACAATGGGTCAGAGTCTGAGAACAATGGGTCAGAGTCTGATAACAATGGGTCAGAGTCTGAGAACAATGGGTCAGAGTCTGAGAACAATGGGTCAGAGTCTGATAACAATGGGTCAGAGTCTGAGAACAATGGGTCAGAGTCTGATAACAATGGGTCAGAATCTGAGAACAATGGGTCAGAGTCTGATAACAATGGGTCAGAGTCTGATAACAATGGGTCAGAGTCTGAGAACAATGGGTCAGAATCTGAGAACAATGGGTCAGAATCTGAGAACAATGGGTCAGAGTCTGAGAACAATGGGTCAGAGTCTGAGAACAATGGGTCAGAGTCTGAGAACAATGGGTCAGAGTCTGATAACAATGGGTCAGAGTCTGAGAACAATGGGTCAGAGTCTGATAACAATGGGTCAGAGTCTGAGAACAATGGGTCAGAGTCTGATAACAATGGGTCAGAGTCTGAGAACAATGGGTCAGAGTCTGAGAACAATGGGTCAGAGTCTGATAACAATGGGTCAGAGTCTGAGAACAATGGGTCAGAGTCTGAGAACAATGGGTCAGAGTCTGATAACAATGGGTCAGAGTCTGATAACAATGGGTCAGAATCTGAGAACAATGGGTCAGAGTCTGAGAACAATGGGTCAGAGTCTGAGAACAATGGGTCAGAGTCTGATAACAATGGGTCAGAGTCTGAGAACAATGGGTCAGAGTCTGAGAACAATGGGTCAGAGTCTGAGAACAATGGGTCAGAGTCTGAGAACAATGGGTCAGAATCTGATAACAATGGGTCAGAATCTGATAACAATGGGTCAGAGTCTGATAACAATGGGTCAGAATCTGAGAACAATGGGTCAGAATCTGAGAACAATGGGTCAGAGTCTGAGAACAATGGGTCAGAATCTGAGAACAATGGGTCAGAATCTGATAACAATGGGTCAGAATCTGAGAACAATGGGTCAGAATCTGATAACAATGGGTCAGAGTCTGAGAACAATGGGTCAGAGTCTGAGAACAATGGGTCAGAGTCTGAGAACAATGGGTCAGAGTCTGAGAACAATGGGTCAGAGTCTGATAACAATGGGTCAGAGTCTGATAACAATGGGTCAGAATCTGAGAACAATGGGTCAGAGTCTGAGAACAATGGGTCAGAGTCTGAGAACAATGGGTCAGAGTCTGATAACAATGGGTCAGAGTCTGAGAACAATGGGTCAGAGTCTGAGAACAATGGGTCAGAGTCTGAGAACAATGGGTCAGAGTCTGAGAACAATGGGTCAGAGTCTGATAACAATGGGTCAGAATCTGAGAACAATGGGTCAGAGTCTGAGAACAATGGGTCAGAATCTGAGAACAATGGGTCAGAATCTGAGAACAATGGGTCAGAGTCTGATAACAATGGGTCAGAGTCTGAGAACAATGGGTCAGAGTCTGAGAACAATGGGTCAGAGTCTGATAACAATGGGTCAGAGTCTGATAACAATGGGTCAGAGTCTGAGAACAATGGGTCAGAGTCTGAGAACAATGGGTCAGAGTCTGAGAACAATGGGTCAGAGTCTGAGAACAATGGGTCAGAGTCTGATAACAATGGGTCAGAGTCTGAGAACAATGGGTCAGAATCTGAGAACAATGGGTCAGAGTCTGAGAACAATGGGTCAGAGTCTGAGAACAATGGGTCAGAGTCTGATAACAATGGGTCAGAGTCTGAGAACAATGGGTCAGAGTCTGAGAACAATGGGTCAGAGTCTGATAACAATGGGTCAGAGTCTGAGAACAATGGGTCAGAGTCTGATAACAATGGGTCAGAATCTGAGAACAATGGGTCAGAGTCTGATAACAATGGGTCAGAGTCTGATAACAATGGGTCAGAGTCTGAGAACAATGGGTCAGAATCTGAGAACAATGGGTCAGAATCTGAGAACAATGGGTCAGAGTCTGAGAACAATGGGTCAGAGTCTGAGAACAATGGGTCAGAGTCTGAGAACAATGGGTCAGAGTCTGATAACAATGGGTCAGAGTCTGAGAACAATGGGTCAGAGTCTGATAACAATGGGTCAGAGTCTGAGAACAATGGGTCAGAGTCTGATAACAATGGGTCAGAGTCTGAGAACAATGGGTCAGAGTCTGAGAACAATGGGTCAGAGTCTGATAACAATGGGTCAGAGTCTGAGAACAATGGGTCAGAGTCTGAGAACAATGGGTCAGAGTCTGATAACAATGGGTCAGAGTCTGATAACAATGGGTCAGAATCTGAGAACAATGGGTCAGAGTCTGAGAACAATGGGTCAGAGTCTGAGAACAATGGGTCAGAGTCTGATAACAATGGGTCAGAGTCTGAGAACAATGGGTCAGAGTCTGAGAACAATGGGTCAGAGTCTGAGAACAATGGGTCAGAGTCTGAGAACAATGGGTCAGAATCTGATAACAATGGGTCAGAATCTGATAACAATGGGTCAGAGTCTGATAACAATGGGTCAGAATCTGAGAACAATGGGTCAGAATCTGAGAACAATGGGTCAGAGTCTGAGAACAATGGGTCAGAATCTGAGAACAATGGGTCAGAATCTGATAACAATGGGTCAGAATCTGAGAACAATGGGTCAGAATCTGATAACAATGGGTCAGAGTCTGAGAACAATGGGTCAGAGTCTGAGAACAATGGGTCAGAGTCTGAGAACAATGGGTCAGAGTCTGAGAACAATGGGTCAGAGTCTGAGAACAATGGGTCAGAATCTGAGAACAATGGGTCAGAATCTGAGAACAATGGGTCAGAATCTGAGAACAATGGGTCAGAATCTGAGAACAATGGGTCAGAATCTGAGAACAATGGGTCAGAATCTGAGAACAATGTGTCAGAGTCTGAGAACAATGGGTCAGAGTCTGAGAACAATGGGTCAGAGTCTGAGAACAATGGGTCAGAATCTGAGAACAATGGATCAGAATCTGATAACAATGGGTCAGAATCTGAGAACAATGGATCAGAATCTGATAACAATGGGTCAGAATCTGAGAACAATGGGTCAGAATCTGAGAACAATGTGTCAGAGTCTGAGAACAATGGGTCAGAGTCTGAGAACAATGGGTCAGAGTCTGAGAACAATGGGTCAGAGTCTGAGAACAATGGGTCAGAATCTGAGAACAATGGGTCAGAATCTGAGAACAATGGATCAGAATCTGAGAACAATGGGTCAGAGTCTGAGAACAATGGGTCAGAATCTGAGAACAATGGGTCAGAGTCTGAGAACAATGGGTCAGAATCTGATAACAATGGGTCAGAGTCTGAGAACAATGGGTCAGAGTCTGAGAACAATGGGTCAGAATCTGAGAACAATGGGTCAGAGTCTGAGAACAATGGGTCAGAATCTGATAACAATGGGTCAGAATCTGAGAACAATGGGTCAGAATCTGAGAACAATGGGTCAGAGTCTGAGAACAATGGGTCAGAGTCTGAGAACAATGGGTCAGAATCTGAGAACAATGTGTCAGAGTCTGAGAACAATGGGTCAGAGTCTGAGAACAATGGGTCAGAGTCTGAGAACAATGGGTCAGAATCTGAGAACAATGGATCAGAATCTGATAACAATGGGTCAGAATCTGAGAACAATGGATCAGAATCTGATAACAATGGGTCAGAATCTGAGAACAATGGGTCAGAATCTGAGAACAATGTGTCAGAGTCTGAGAACAATGGGTCAGAGTCTGAGAACAATGGGTCAGAATCTGAGAACAATGGGTCAGAATCTGAGAACAATGGGTCAGAGTCTGAGAACAATGGGTCAGAGTCTGAGAACAATGGGTCAGAGTCTGAGAACAATGGGTCAGAATCTGAGAACAATGGATCAGAATCTGAGAACAATGGGTCAGAGCCTGAGAACAATGGGTCAGATTCTGAGAACAATGGATCAGAATCTGATAACAATGGGTCAGAATCTGATAACAATGGGTCAGAGTCTGAGAACAATGGGTCAGAATCTGAGAACAATGGGTCAGAATCTGAG
This sequence comes from Heterodontus francisci, assembly GCF_036365525.1. Lineage (NCBI taxonomy): Eukaryota > Metazoa > Chordata > Chondrichthyes > Heterodontiformes > Heterodontidae > Heterodontus > Heterodontus francisci. Next base: position 4,728,397 of record NW_027141724.1, read on the forward strand.
AACAATGGGTCA